>NC_091996.1:87123643-87164957 GCF_044704955.1 Pristiophorus japonicus | reverse complement strand
CTCATTAGTCACCTGAGAACGCGTGTTAGTGAGGAAGCAAGTCATCCTCGGCTCTGGGGGACTGCTGGAGAAGAAGATACCCTTAAAGGGCAAGAGCTCCACTTTGCAAAACAAAAAAAACGACTAAAGAGGTAAGGGGCAGGATAAAGCTAAAAGAAAAAGCAAAAAAAAGATCCTGGCGAATGTGAACAATACAAGGAACAGCAAAGGGTGACAATGCCGATGATCAGAGCTACAAAATGGGAGCATGAACAGAAATTTGTCTGCGATATCGAAATCAACACAAAAAGCTGTTATAATTGTGTCAGGAAAAAGAGCGTGGTTCAGAGCAATGTGTAAAAACGGATCGTGGTGATCGTGTAAATGAAAATAAGGAAATGGCGGACATGTTGAATAATGACTTTGCGACAGTATTTACAGTAGAGGAAGAGAATCGCATGCCGGACAGCCCAAGGGGACTAATAGTGATACAGGGACAGGTTCTCACCATAATTAACCAAAATAATCACCACCCTTTCCCTCAACCATTGTCTGTCCCACCTGTGACAGAGACTGTAATTCCTGTATTGGACTGTTCAGTCACCTGAGAACTCACTTTTAGAGTGGAAGCAAGTCTTCCTCAATTCCGAGGGACTGCCAATGATGATGATAATTAACATAAGCAAATTAACAGTAATGAGGAAAATAACAGGACTAAAGAGCGACAAATCCCCAGGGCCAGGTCGTTTCCATCCCAGGGTTTTTAAAGGAAGTAGGGGAGGAAATTGCAGATGCATTGACTATAATCTTCCAAACTTCTCTCGATTCGGGAACCGTTCCTATAGATTGGAAAATTGCGCACGTTTAAGAAAGGCGAGAGAGGGACACCAGGGAATTATAGTCTGGTTAGCCCAACATCTGTTGTTGGGAAATGACTCAAGTCTATAATTAAGGACGGGGTGCCTGAACACCTTGAAAATTCTCAGCTGATCAGGGAAAACCAGCATGACATTGTAAAGGGCAGGTTATGCCTGACAAACCGGACTGAATTTTTTTTTGAAGCAGTGACTAAAATGGTGGGCAGGGGAATGTCGATGGATGTTATTTATATGGACTGCCAGAAGACATTCGATAAAGTCCCTCATAAGCGACTGTTAGTGACCGTTGGAGCTAATGGAATTGAGGGAAATTTATTGACCTGGTTAGGAGATTGGCTGAGCATCAGGAGACAGAGAGTAGTGATAATGGGCAGGCACTCCAATTGGTAGGATGTGACTAGTGGTGTCCCGCAGGGATCAGTGTCGGGGCCTCAACTATTTACCGTATTTATTAACGGCTTAGATGATGGGATTGAGAGCCACAAATCCAAGTTTGCCGATGACACAAAGATAGGCGGCATTGTGGGCAGTGTAGATTGACGCATTAAATTAGAGAGATATTAATAGATTAAATGAATGGGCAGAACTGTGGTAAATGGATGTCAGTCTAGGCAAGTGTGAGGTCATCCATTTTGGACCTAAAAAGGCGAGATCAGAGTCCTTTCTAAATAGTGAAAAGCCAGAAGCAGTGGAGGTCCACAGAGACTTGGGGGCCAGGTACATCGATCATTAAAATATCCTGAACAGGTACAGAAAATAATCAGAAATGCTCGTGGAATGCTGGTCTTTATATCCAGAGGACTAGAGTACAAGGGGATAGAAGTTATGCTGCAGCTGTACAAAGCCCTGGTTAGACCACACCTGGAGCACTGAGAGCAGTTCTGGGAACCACACCTTAGGGAGGATATATTGGCCTTGGAGGGAGTGCAGCGTGGGTTTACCAGAATGATACCCGGACTCCAAGGGTTAAGTTACGAGGAGAGATTTCACAAATTAGGGTTGTATTCCCTGGAATTTAGAAGGTTAAGGGGTGATCTAATCGAGGTTTTCAGGATATTATGGGGAGCAGATAGGGTAGATAGAGAGATCCTGTTCCCGCTGGTTGGGGTGTCTGGGACTAGGGGCAGAGTCTAAAGATTAGAGCCAGACCTTTCAGGACTGAAATTAGGAAACACTTCTACACACACAGGGTGGGAGAGGTTTGGGACTCTCTTCTGCAAACGGCAATCGATGCTGGGGGGCAATTAATTTTAAATCAAAGATTGATCACGTTTTGTTCACCAAAGGTATTAAGGGATACGGGGCAAAGGCGGGTATATTGAGTTAGGTCGCAAATCAGCCATGATCTAATTGAATGGCGGGACAGGCTCGAGGGGCTGAATGGCCGCCTCCTGTTCCTATGAGAACGTGGGGTTAGAGAGAGAGCGTGGGAGGGAGAGGGAGGGGAGGGTCAGTGAGACGGAAGGGGGGGGGGAAAGAGAGTGAGACGGAAGGGGGTTCGGACGGAAGGAGGGAGGGAGAGCGAACGAGCGAGGGGGAAAGAGAGAGGGGGAAAGAGAGAGGGAGAGAGAGGGAGAGAGGGGGAAAGAGGGGGAAAGAGAGAGGGAGAGAGGGGGAAAGAGGGGGAAAGAGAGAGGGAGAGAGGGGGAAAGAGAGGGAGAGAGGGGGGGGGGAAGAGAGAGGGAGAGAGGGGGAAAGAGAGAGGGAGAGAGAGGGAGAGAGAGGGAAAGAGAGAGGGGGGGGAAGAGAGAGGGAAAGAGAGAGGGAAAGAGAGAGGGGGAAAGAGAGAGGGAGAGAGGGGGAAAGAGAGAGGGAGAGAGGGGGAAAGAGAGAGGGAGAGAGGGGGAAAGAGAGAGGGAGAGAGGGGGAAAGAGAGAGGGAGAGAGGGGGAAAGAGAGAGGGGGAAGAGAGAGGGAAAGAGAGAGGGAAAGAGAGAGGGGGGAAGAGAGAGGGAAAGAGAGAGGGAAAGAGAGAGGGAAAGAGAGAGGGAAAGAGAGAGGGGGAAAGAGAGAGGGAGAGAGGGGGAAAGAGAGAGGGAGAGAGGGGGAAAGAGAGAGGGAGAGAGGGGGAAAGAGAGAGGGAGAGAGGGGGAAAGAGAGAGGGAGAGAGGGGGAAAGAGAGGGGGAGAGAGAGAGGGGGAAAGAGAGAGGGAGAGAGGGGGGAAAGAGAGGGGGGAAAGAGAGAGGGAGAGAGAGAGGGAGAGAGGTGGGAAGAGAGGGAGGGAAGGAGGAAAGAGAGAGGGAGGGAAGGAGAGTGAGAGGGGGATGAGATGGAAAGAGAAAAAGAGGGAGGGAGATAGAGGAGGTAAAGAGAGAGGGAGAAGAAATAAGAGGGGGAGAGAGAAAAAGGGGAGATCGAGGAGGAGGAGGAAGAGGAGCGGTACATAGAGGCGGAGAGGGAAAGAGGGAAGTGAAAGAGGAGGGGTAGGGAGAAAGAGGGAGAGAGGAGAAAGGACGAGAGGATTACTGGCTGTGAATGGGAGTGGTCTTTCAGTCAGGTTGCGTTTGAAGTTGGAATACACGGTGCACTTATTCTGCAGCTTGTACACCCAGGGATTCCACGCCCGACAACAGCTCGGGTTTGGGGCTGCTGTCAGTGCAGGTTCCCGTCACATCTGGCCCTGCGACTTGCTACAGATCACACCGATAGCATTCATAGACCCACACCACACAGAGGGAGGCCGTTGGACCAATCGCGCCTATCTCGTTCCCCCGTAGCCGTGCAAAATTTTCCCCTTTCCCGAATGGAAGTCACTATTGAATCTGCTCCCACCGCCCTTTCAGCCAGCGCGTTCCCGATCGCAACAACTCGCCGCGTAAAATAAATTCTGCCCATCTCCCTCTCTGGTTCTTTTGCCGATTATCGTCAATCTGTGTCCCCTGGTTACCGCCCCTGGGAACTGTCTCTCCTTATTTACTCTTGTCAAAATCCCTCGTGATTTTGAACGCTTCGACTAAATCTCCCTACTCCGAGAACAATCCCAGCTTCTCCAGTCTCGCTGGAGATTTACCCGGATGTTGCCAGGACTGGAGAATTTTAGCGATGAGGAAAGATTGGATAGGCTGGGGTTGTTTTCTCTGGAACAGAGGAGGCTGAGGGGAGACCTTAGTGAGGTGTATAAAATGAGGAGGGGCCTGGATAGAGCGGATAGGACGGACCTATTTCCCTTAGCACAGGGGTCAACAACCAAGGTCAACAATGTCCTCAATACCCTGCGAGTCCCTGGGCCAAAGACCAGTCCGCCCTAAGTGGAGGAAGTGCATCCGGGAGGGTGCTGAGCACCTCGAGTCTCGTCGCCGAGAGCGTGCAGAAAACAAGCGCAGGCAGCGGAAGGAGCGTGCGGCAAACCAGTCCCACCCTCCCTTTCCCTCAACCACTGTCTGTCCCACCTGTGACAGAGACTGTGGTTCCCGTATTGGACTGTTCAGTCACCTGAGAACTCACTTTTAGAGTGGAAGCAAGTCTTCTTCGATTCCGAGGGTCAGCTTATGATGACGACCTTGGAATGGACGTGATTTTCTTGGGCGGGAGGGGAAGCCAAACACGATTTATTTTAACTACCCGAGACTGGTTCGGTAAGTTGACGAACTAGGAGTTCAGAGTTCATGGGGGGGGGGGGGGAAGGGTCGAGGATATCACGTAAAAATGAACCGATTCGATTTTCTTCAATGCTCACAATCTCAGCTCTACAAAGGACTTCAGCAGCCCTCGAGTCCTGCCGGCCAACCTCCCTCGCAGGCTCTAACTACTGCTCCGTTCCTCCTGTGCTGGCGGTGGCAGCCTATTCGGCTGCAGAAGGCATCGCGAGCAAGCCCGATTCCTTCGTTCGCCCGCCCAGAGGTTCCATCGGAGGTGTCACGGCCCAGTCCTCAGCAATGGGAGACCCAGACCGCTTTCCCTCGGCCTAACCCAATCCTACCGTCATGTCCGCTAACTCAGTCAGCCTTTTCCAGTTGGCGGGGGGCCTCGCCAACACTGGTTGGATGTGTTCCTGGAGGGGGGGGGGGCAGTCACATGATTGCCTGACTCCAACCGCCCCGCCCCCACACTCCCGCCATTGGGTTGCTCGACGCGCCTTCCCACGGCCAATCAGAAAGCGAACAGACGCTTGGTCACCTGATTGGCAGTCACATGACTGCCAGTCGATCAGTCATTGGCACGTTGCTGTTTGCGGGAGCTTGCTGTGCGCAAATTGGCTCCCGCGTTTCCCACATCACAACAGTGGCGAAACCTCAAAGTATCTCATCGGCTGTAAAGTGCTTTGGGAGGTCGTGAAAGGCGCTATATAAATGCAAGTCCTTCTTTCACTCTGCAAGGTCAAGGGGTAGAGTTGGGAGGGAGGGGGAGGCACGGACGGAGTGAAGGGTTTGGAGGCTGTTCACAGCGGGGAAAACGGCGGAGGCAGGGCAGAGGGCAAGGGTCAGAGCAGAGAGCATGGGGGTCAGGGATCAATCAGACGCCCCGGTATTGGTGGAGTTACGACTGTATCGAAGGGGCAAGGGGAGGACTATCAATAAGGTAGAGTTGAGCAAGAGGCTGAGGGAGGCATCTCTAAGCGAGGGGAATAATTTCCCTTGGCCACATTAAAAGGGGAATGATGCATTTAAGGGGAATGCATTTAAGGTGAAAGGAATAGAGGGATATGGTGATGGAGTGAGATGAAAAGGGGTGGGAGGAGGCTGGAGTGGAGCATAAACACCGGCACGGAGCGATGGGCCGAATGGCCTGATTCTGTGCTGCAAATACTGAATATATAATCGCTCAACCATCGGTGGCCATGCCTTCGGTTGCCTGGGCCCCAAGCTCTGGAACTCCCTTCCTAAACCTCTCCGCCTCTCTACCTCTTAGTAGTGGCAGCCGTGGCTCAGTGGGCAGCACACTCGCCTCCGAGTCAGAAGGTTGTGGGTTTGAATCCTACGCCAGAGACTTGAGCGCATAATCCAGGCTGACACTCCCAGTGTGGTACTGAGGGAGCCCCGCACTGTCGGAGGGGCGGTGTCGAGGGAGCGCCGCACTGTCGGTGGTGCCATCTGAAAGGTTAAACCGAGGCCCCGCCTGCTCTCTCAGGTGGACGTAAAAGATCCCACGGCCACTATTGCAAAGAAGAGCAGGGGAGTTCTCCCTGGGGCCAATATTTATCCCTCAATCAACATAACAAAAACAGATTATCTGGGTCATTATCACATTGCTGTTTGTGGGAGCTTGCTGTGCGCAAATTGGCTGCTGCGTTTCCCACATTACAACAGTGACTGCACTCCAAAAGTCCTTCATTGGCTGTGAAGCGCTTCAAGTCATCTGGTGGCCGTGAAAGGCGCTATATAAATGCAAGTCAGGACGCTTCTTAAAACCTACCTCTTTGACCAAGCTTTTGGTCACGTGCCCTAATTTCTTCTTGTGCGGTTCGGTGTCAAATTTTTTTTCAATCTCCTAACACTCCTGCAAAGCGCCGCAGGGCGTTTCACTGCATTAAAGGCGCTATATAAATACAAGTTGCTGGTGTTGTTAAATCCCTCACAGTGGGAGCTAGGACCCTGGAGAGGCCCCTCACTCCAGTGAGCACGAATCCAATGGAACCCCTCTCACTAAATGGGTGGGAGCTAGGACCCTGGAGAGGCCCCTCACTCCAGTGAGTACGAACCCAATGGAACCCCTCTCACTAACCGGGTGGGAGCTAGGACCCTGGAGAGGCCCCTCACTCCAGTGAGCACGAACCCAAAGGAACCCCTCTCACTAGCCGGGTGGGAGCTAGGCCCCTGGAGAGGCCCCTCACTCCAGTGAGCACGAATCCAAAGGAACCCCTCTCACTAACCGGGTGGGAGCTAGGACCCTGGAGTGTTCTTTGAGATGTTTTTTTTTTAAAAAAAGGTGCTATATAACTATTCCCCTCCCTCCCTGGCCAAATAGCCTGTTTCAGCCTTGTGGAATACAACCAGCGACAAAATCAGTCAGATTTTAAAAAATATATATATAAGCACCTTTTAAATTGCAAAGGAACGGGCAGAATATATTCGGAACACGTTCTGCAGTGACGTCCAGCGCTTTGACATCCCATTTGCACAGAAGTCCCGATCTCGAGAGCCAAATCCTCTCTCGCACTCCCACACCCCCCCCCCCAGCCTCAGGCTTAGCTTCAAAGCGTTGCAACCTCTTTGATGGGATTCCCCCAGCGCGCGCGCGCTCTCTCTCCGCTGGAAAAGCTTGTTCCACTTTCGCAAGAGCCGCAATGCGACACACAAGCACCCGGTTCTCCTCAAGAGCCGGTCCCAAGGCCCAGGCCTGGGCGCTTTGCTGTCGAAAACAGAGAAGGCCCAGGGGGTGACCCATTAGAGGTCTTTAAGACTGTGAAGGGGGCTTCGATTGGGTAAACTTGGACCGAACCTTGGTTATATAGCGTCTTCCGCCGCCGGATGTCTCAAAGCACTTTACAGCTATTGGAGCACTTTCGGAAGTGTAGTCACTGTTGGAATGTGGGGAACCCAACAGCCAATCTGCGCACAGCAAGATGTTGGGGAAGTCCAGAACCAGGGGTCACCGTCTAAGGATAAGGGGGGAAGCCATTTAGGACCGAGATGAGGAGAAACTTCTTCACCCAGAGAATTGTGAACCTGTGGAATTCTCTACCGCAGAGAGTTGTTGGGGCCAGTTCGTTAGATATATTCAAAAGGGAGTTAGATGTGGCCCTTACGGCTAAAGGGATCAAGGGGTATGGAGAGAAAGCAGGAATGGGGTACTGAAGTTGCATGATCAGCCATGATTATATCGGATGGTGGTGCAGACTCGAAGGGCCGAATGGCCTGCTCCTGCACCTATTTTCTATGTTTCTAAGCTCCCACAAACAGCCATGTGATAATGACCCGGATAATCTGTTTTTGTTATGCCGATTGAGGGATAAATATTGGCCCCAGGACACCGGGGGGAACTCCCCTTGGTCTTCTTTGAAATAGTGGCTGTGGGATCTTTTACATCCACCCGAGAGAGCAGACGGGGCCTCGGTTTAACGTCTCATCCGAAAGACGGCACCTCCGACAGTGCGGCACTCCCTCAGCACTGCCCCTCCGACAGTGCGGCGCTCCCTCAGCACTGCCCCTCCGACAGTGCGGCGCTCCCTCAGCACTGCCCCTCCGACAGTGCGGCGCTCCCTCAGCACTGCACTGGGAGTGTCAGCCTGGATTTTTGTGCTCAAGTCCCTGGAGTGGGACTCGAACCCACGACCTTCTGACTCAGAGGCGAGGGTGCTGCCCACTGAGCCACGGCTGACACTAGGAAGTACTGGTCTCCATATTACAGGCAAAAGTTGCAAAAATGATTTACAAGGATGGCACCAGAACAGAGAGGGTACAACTATCGGGAGAGACTGTGCAGGCTGGGTCCCTTCTCTGTAGCAAACAGAAGACGGAGAAGTGACCCGATAGAAGTCTTCAAAATTATGAAGGAGTTTTGATAGGTTGGATATATTTTCACGTAGGGGAGGCCATAAATGAGAGATAGTCACTCATAAACCCAAATGGGAATTCAGAAGAAACTTCTTTACTCAGAGAGAGTGGTGAGTCAGAAGGTTGTGGGTTTAAGTCTCACTCCACGGACTCTAGCACAAAAGAAATCCAGGCCGACACTCCCAGTGCAGTGTTGAGGGAGTGCTGCACTGTCGGAGGGGCCGTCTTTCGAATCAGACATTAAACCGAGGCCCCGCAAAAGATCCCTTGTCACTATTGGGAGGAGAACAGGTGGTGTTCTCCCCGGTGTCCTGGGACCAATAGCGATCCCTTAACAAACGTCACCAAAACAGATGATCTGGGTCATTATCTCAGTGCTGTTTTGTGGGAGCTTGCTGTGCGCAACAGTCGGGCTGCCGCGCGGGCAGGTACTGAAGGAGCGGCGGAGGTCGGGGCGAAGGAGCGGCGAGAGATTGCAGAGGGACGTGGATGGGGGGCCCAGGAGAGGTGAGAGTTCGGGGCCCAGGAGCAGCACGGACCAGCGATATGTGCGCGCACTGGGTCCGTGCAGCAGAGCTGGTCTCCAGTCGTCCTGGTTAACCCTTGCCACTGGACCAAGACCTCGCTCTGTCAAGCCCCGTGTGGTGGCTGGTGTGCAACGGCCACCCCACGTTAAAAAAATCCACGCACAGGCACCTTCCACCCTTCAGGATGTAGTTCGGGATCTGGAACATTAGGTCCTTCATTGAAACATCTGTGAAGTTTTTGACATGGAAGCAAGTCATCCTCGATACGAGGGACTGCCTATGATGATGATATTAAAACAGCGACTACACTCCAAAAAGGACTTCATTGGCTGTAAAGTGATTTGGGGCACCCCCGAGGTGGTGAAAGGCGCTATATAAATTCAAGCCTTTCTTTCTGTAGCTGTTCCTCCAACCACATCTCAGACCATCGCCTCCTCGTCAACGGACGATGGGCAGATGCTGTTACATCCCTCCCTCCCCTTCCAGCTCAGGCAGGCAGGGCCCCGGGGGGAGGGCGGGGTTGACATACGCCATAGCAAGCACCACCCCCTCCCCCCCCCCTTCTCTACCACAGAAAGTTGTTGAGGCCAATTCACTAAATATATTCAAAAAGGAGTTAGATGAGGTCCTTACTACTAGGGGGATCAAGGGGTATGGCGAGAAAGCAGGAATGGGGTACTGAAGTTGAATGTTCAGCCATGAACTCATTGAATGGCGGTGCAGGCTAGAAGGGCCGAATGGCCTACTCCTGCACCTATTTTCTATGTTTCTATGTTTCCCCGCCCCCCGAGACTAAACAAGGAGAGGCAGGTAAAGAAAACAAGAGTCACCTGTTGCGAGACAATGTAAATGTTTTAAAAAGTTTAATAACAAGGGTTTGGCCCCTCTTGTTGCTGGGACAGTATCCCTGGTCGTAGCTGGCAGAGACGGGCACCCCCCCCCCCCATGCCAGCTCCTGGACAGACCAGGGGCATCATCGGGGTCCGAACAGGGACACCCCC
Source organism: Pristiophorus japonicus (assembly GCF_044704955.1). Lineage (NCBI taxonomy): Eukaryota > Metazoa > Chordata > Chondrichthyes > Pristiophoridae > Pristiophorus > Pristiophorus japonicus. Next base: position 87,155,139 of record NC_091996.1, on the reverse strand, counting down.
CCCCCCCCCCCCACCCCGTATCGTCACAGAATGAACACAGACCACACCATGTGTTGTGCACAAGCCAGTGTTGGACCAACTCGTCATAGATTGCATTTCCAAACCCAGCTTCGCGTGATCAAGATTTATTTGACCTGGGGGGTGGCCTTAGCTTCATTAATTTCCCCCCCCGCCCCACCTTTCCCCAAGGTGCAGGTTGACACCGGGAGGTGTTGGGAGGGCGGGCAGGAGGGAAGGGGTTTACTGACAGCTTCCTGTGCCTCTTCCTCTTCCAATTGACCGTTCATGAGATTTAGGGCCCAGACTTCCCGACAGGCCCCTTCCCATAGGGTAACGGTGGCACAGTGGTGATGTTACTGGACCAGTAATCTAGAGGCCCAGACTTAATCATCAGGGAGACTGAGTTCAAATCCCACCATGGCAGCTGTGGGGGAAATTATAATTCAGTTAATTAAATAAATCCGGAATTTAGGAGAGGAAAATAAAAAAGCTCGTGTCAGGAACGGTGACCGTGAAACTAGTGGATTGTCGTTAAAAACCCCCATCTCCTTTTAGGGGAAGGAAATCTGCTGCCCTTACCCGGACTGGGCCTACACGTGACTCCAGACCCACAGCAATGTGGTTGGCTCTTAAACTGCCCCTCTGAAATGGCCCAGCGAGACACTCAGTCGTACCAAACCGCTACCAAGAAGTATCGCCCCACGGGACACTGCAGCGGTTCGAGGAGGCGGCTCACCACCACCTAATCGAGGGGAGATTAGGGATGGGCAATAAATGCCAGCGATGCCCACATCCCACGAGCAAATTTTTTTTTTTTTAAAACCCCGCATTTTCCAGCAGATCAGGGGCGGGTTTGGAGACAGAAAGTAGGCCAGGGTGGGAAGCCCGGCATCCGCATTGTCTGCTTTCCCTTTCATTGGCACCCCTTGCGAAAGCTGGGTGTGGGTAGGGCGTCCCCCTTTAGGTAGCTGGAGGTCAGAGTTCGATGGGGGATCAGGGGTCACACAAAGGACAAGCCGGGCATGTACAAACACTCTGGGACCACCACCACCCGCAGGCCCCAATAGCGAAAGCAAACATGTTCAACAATGAAAGTATATATATATATTTTTTTTATATATTGACCTCCGCTGGCCACTTCTTCCACTCTGGTTCCCCCCGCCCCCCCCCCAACAACGCCCTGTCACTGTCCCTAGAATGGCCTGACTTACTCACAAAGGCCTGGCAGATTAACAACATACCACATCGCTCGGGTGGGCGGGGTGGAGGTTGCATCCGGTCAGAGTTGCCCCCCAATCAAAGTAGTGGGGGGGGTGGGGAAGATTAGGCTTAACAGCTAGTAGGCCTGAGGCCTTTCAACTGTGAGGAAGGAGCGTCAATCTACACGACTCATCGCTCGCCTTACGATGTCGTTAGGCAGCACATCGTTGCGTTCCGAGCTAGTCCAAACACAGGAGTGCGGTAGCATAGTGGTTATGTTACCGGACCAGTGATCCAGAGGCCTGGACCCGCGACCCGGGGACAGCAGTTCAAATTCCTGCCACGGGATGTAATTAATTAAATAAAAAATCAGGAATAAAAAGAAAAGGAAGCTCGCATCAGTAATGGTGAGCGTGTAACTAGCAGATTGCCGCTAGGAACCCAACTGATTCACTTAGTGCCCTTTGGGGAAGGAAATCTGCCGCCCTTACCCGGTCTGGGCCTACACGTGACTCCAGACCCCCAGCGATGTGATCCGACTCTTAACCGCCCCTCTGAAATGGCCCAGCGAGACACTCTGTTGTCAAGGCGACGGCTCACCACCATCTTCTCAATTAGGGATGGGCAATAAACGCTGGCTTTGCCAGCGATGCCCACATCCTGCGAATGAACTCAAAAAAAATAATCTCCAGCAATTGATACATCGTTTGTACTGAATATAAAACGCAGAAAAGTCTCTTCAAAAGAGAATTAGGTTTCGACAAGAGTCTAGTTTGAGTTGTCCACATGTTAAACCAGTTGCAATTATATTAGGCTTTAGCACGGGGGAAAATATACATCTCCCAGTCCCTGGCCCCCGAATTTCATTCTCTCATCTTCAATATGAAGACCGGGATTCACCGAGTCGAGTCTCTTCTGCCACGGCGTCGTCAGGTCGGTTCCGTGTCGATGTCGCCGTTTATCTTTTGGTCGCGGCTAAGACCTCATGAAGTCGCGCCCGCCCCCCCCCCCCCCCCCCCCCCCCCCCCCGGCCAGCGACATCCAGCGTGTCCCATCGGCAGCGAGCCTTCGCCGGGCCAATGACGTCAAGCCGCGAATGCTTCGCGACGTAGTCGAGTATTCCGAACCGGAACCATGCCGAGAATTCCGAGGGCACCCTCTTCCCCCGCCGCCCCGCCACCCGGGAGGCGAGCGGGTGTACCTGTCGAAGAGTTCCGCCGTTGCTGTAGTAACGGAGATCTTGCGGATCGGAGAGGGGAGGGAACGCCGCTGAGGCAAGGCTGCACGCGGGCACGCAACGGGAAACCATGAGCCGGGAGTGGATGAGTGGGGGAGTGGGGGGGGGGGGGGGGGGTGGCCTGGGATCTTCAAAAGTGCAAAGTTACAAATCTATAGTTAGAAGACGCCCCCCCCCCACACACCCCGGAAAGGCAGCGGTAAGGAGTCCAAGTAGGCTTCCCCGAAAAAGGTCCGTGCAGCCCCGGAGAAAGAGAGACGGCTTGCTGTCCGATAAAGGTCTCCGCTCCGCGAGTGCGGCTCGCCTCCTCCGTCTCCTCCGCCGTTATCCTATTCCACTGGAATCCCGTCCGAGTCAATTGCGAGCCGCTACTGGGGTCTTCACCTGCGGCCTCATGGCCTGGATGCTGGAGAGTATTTTCTTCTGGTGCCCAGCAAGGGTGACTCCAATCCGTAGCAGATCCCTAAACAACCACAAGCAAATCGACAGTCAATTCCCGTGATGTTCCAACATCTACACTCAGTTTCCCCGGCCTTCCCGTCACACTCCATTATTGAATGGCGGAGTAGGCTCGAAGGCGGGTGGGGGGCCCCCATAATATAAGAATTCGGAGCAGGAGTCGGCCATTCGGCCCCTCGAGCCCGCTCCGCCATTCGATGAGGTCACGGCTGAACTTTGACCTCAACTCCACTTTCCCGCCCGATCCCCTTATCCCTCGATTCCCGTAATATCCCAAAAATCCATCGATCTCGGCCTTGAAATATGCTCAACGACTGAGCACCGAGAGCGTGCAGAAAGCAAGCACAGGCAGCGGAAGGAGCGTGCGGCAAACCAGTCCCACCCACCCACCCTTTCCCTCAACCACTGTCTGTCCCACCTGTGACAGGGACTGTAATTCCCGTACTGGACTATTCAGTCACCTGAGAACTCACTTTTAGAGTGGAAGCAAGTCTTCCTCGATTCCGAGGGACTGCCTATGATGATGACAGCCCTGTGGGGCAGAGAATTCCAAAGATTCACCACCCTCTGAGTGAAGAAATTTCTCCTCATCTCAGTTCTAAATGGCCGACCCCTTATCCTGAGACTGTGACCCCCTGGTTCTAGACTCCCCAGCCCAGGGGGGAAACATCCTCCCTGCATCTACCCTGTCAAGCCCGATCAGAGTGTGGAATGTTTCAATGAGATCACCTCTCGTTAAGAACATAAGAAATAGGAGCAGGAGTAGGCTATACGGCCCCTCGAGCCTGCTCCGCCATTCAACATGCAATACGATCATGGCTGATCCGATCATGGACTCAGGTCCACTTCCCTGCCCGCACCCCATAACCCCTTATCGGTTAAGAAACTGTCTATCTCTGTCTTAAATTTATTCAATGTCCCAGCTTCCACAGCTCCCTGAGGCAGCGAATTCCACAGATTCACAACCCTGAAGATATTCCTCCTCATCTCAGTTTTAAATGGGCGGCCCCTTATTCTAAGATTATGCCCTCTAGTTCTAGTCTTCCCCATCAGTGGAAACATCCTCTCTGCATCCACCTTGGCAAGACCCCTCATAATCTTATACGTTTCGATAAAATCACCTCTCATTCTTCTGAATTCCAATGAGTAGAGGCCCAACCTCCTCAACCTTTCCTCATAAGAATGTTGAATGTTTCAATGAGGTCACCTCTCATTCTTCTAAACTCTAAGCCTACTCTTTTTGCTTGCTCCTAGATCTTATGTTAGCCTCCCGCCCATTCGGGCCTTCTGCCCTCGCGAGATTGGGGGCCAAGTGTGCCTGGAACAAAGGGACCTACTCAGCTGACACTTGAGTCACGAGGTCGAAGGTCGTGAACCCGGCGTTGGTGAAGTTCTCCTCGTAGCGCGCCATCTTTATTGCCTTCAGCCACTCTCCGATGGTCGAGAAGGCCGAGTAGTGCGGGATACTGCGATCGAGCAGAGGCTGCGAGAGACTGTGGGGGGGCAAGCAGAGAAAAAACATTTGGTCAATCCAGGCATGCTCAGTGGAGGAACCTGCATCTGTGTAGCGCCAGTCACCACTCCGCAAAGCGTTTCACACGAAAATCCGGCAGTTTTGCACGCCCATGTTCCCAATTGCCCAACGGATGTCCAATTTCATTGAAATCGGTGCCATAACTTGCTGTGGTGCGGTTTGAAGCCGCGGCCTCGGGATTTTGAAAGGGATGAGTGACTGTCTCCAAGGGACTGATGGGTAGAAATTGGTCCTCGTCTGACCGGGTTTTCCAGGCAAAGAGGACCGATTCCAGGGCCTGAGGGCAGGGTGTCCGCCATATTGGTGTCGGCGGCTCGGAGGGCGATCTGAGGCGGCCCCCCCCCCCCCATCGCGTTTATAAATGACGGAGGAGCCATGCCTGGGGGCAAGTGTTTACATCAGATATACGGCACAGACACAGGCCATTCGGCCCAACCAGTCCAGGCCGGCGTTTATGCCCCACTCGAGCCTCCTCCTGTCTTTCCTCATCTAAATCTATCGGCATAACCCTCTATTCCCTTCTCCCCCATGTGTTTATCCAGCCTCCCCTTAAATGCATCGATACTATTCGCCTCAACCCCTCCCTGTGGCAGTGAGTTCCACATTCTCACCGCTCTCTGGGTAAAGAAGTTTCTCCTGAATTCCCTATTAGATTTCTTGGTGACGATCTTATATTGATGGCCTCTAGTTATGCCCTTCCCCACAAGTGGAAACATTTTCCCTGTATCCACTCTATCAAAACCTTTCATCATTTATAAAGACCTCTATTAGGTCACCCCATAGCCTTTTTTTTTCCAAGAGCCTGTTCATACTTCCCGGATATGTATACCCTCGCATTTCTGGCATCATCCTTGTAAATCTTCTCTGCACCCTCTCCAGTGCCTCTATATCCTTTTTATAATATGGCGACCAGAACTGTACGCAGTGCTCCAAGTGCGGTCTAACCAAGGTTCGATACAGGTTTAGCATAACTTCCCTACTTTTCAATTCCATACCTCTAGAAATAAACCCTAGTTCCTGGTTTGCTTTTTTTTTTTTTAAATTGCCTTGCTAACCTGTGTCGCAACTTTTACTGATTTGTGTATTTGTAAAGAAAGACAGACTTGGATTTATATAGTGCCTTCGAAACATAGAAAATAGGAGCAGGAGTAGGCCATTCGGCCCTTCGAGCCTGCACCGCCATTCAATATGATCATGGCTGATCCTCTATCTCAACACCATATTCCCGCTTTTTCCCCATACCCCTTGATGCCTTTTGTTTCTAGAAATCTATCTATCTCCCGCTTAAACATATTCAGTGACTTGGCCTTCACAGCCTTCTGTGGTAGAGAATTCCACAGGTTCACCACCCTCTGAGTGAAAACATTTCTCCTCGTCTCGGTCCTAAATTTCCTACCCAGTATCCAGAGACTGTGGCCCCTTGTTCTAGACTTCCCAGCCAGGGGAAACATCCTCCCTGCATCCAGTCTGTCCAACCCCGTCAGAATTTTATACCTTTCAATGAGATCCCCTCCCATTCTTCTAAACTCAAGTGAATACAGGCCTAGTCGACCCAATCTCTCCTCATACAACAGCCCTGTCATCCCAGGAATCAGTCTGGTGAACCTTCGCTGCACTCCCTCTATGGCAAGTATATCCTTCCTTAGGTAAGGAGACCAAAACTGCGCGCAATATTCCAGGTGCGGTCTCACCAAGGCCCTGTATAACCGTAGCAAGACATCCTGGTTACGACTGTGGCGACCAGAACTGGACTCAATGCTCCAAGTACAGTCTGGCCAAGGTCCGTGCGCGATATGACCGAGTGTGTCAAAGTGCTGGGGGGTGGGGGGGGGGGGGGAAACTCACGCGCCGAGCTCCCTGGTGACGATCTTCAGGCTGGCCGGGTTGCGGATAAGCTTGTCGAGGGCGTTGACTATCTGCCCGAACCTGGGCCGGGTGTTGCGGTCCTTCTGCCAGCAGTCCAACATGAGCTGGTGCAGGGAGGTGGGGCAGTCGGATGGAGGTGGCAGCCGGTAATCCTGCTCGATGGCATTGATCACCTGAGGGCACAAAAGCAAGCGCCCGGTGAATAATAAACAACACACACACACACACACACACACGCCCGACTCACCTCCTCAGCTCTATATACCTCTAGAAATAAACCCGTGTGTTTGGTTTGCTTTTTTTTTTAATGGCCTTGCTAACCGGTGACAGATTAGTAAAAGGGGGAGTGCAACGAGACCTGGATGTCATGGTGCATCAGTCATTGAAAGTTGGCATGCAGGTACAGCAGGCGGTAAAGGCGGCAAATGGCATGTTGGCCTTCATAGCGAGAGGATGAGAGTATAGGAGCAGGGAGGTCTTACTGCAGTTGTACAGGGCCTTGGTGAGGCTTCACCTTGAATAGTGTGTTCAGTTTTGGTCTCCGAATCTGAGGAAGGACGTTCTTGCTATTGAGGGAGTGCAGCGAAGGTTCACCAGACTGATTCCCGGGATGGCAGGACTGTCATATGAAGAAAGACTGGATCGACTGGGCTTATATTCACTGGAATTTAGAAGAATGAGAGGGGATCTCATAGAAACATATACAATTCTGACGGGATTGGACAGGTTAGATGCAGGAAGAATGTTCCCGATGTTGGGGAAGTCCAGAACCAGGGGCCACAGTCTAAGGATAAGGGGTAAGCCATTTAGGACCGAGATGAGGAGAAACTTCTTCACCCAGAGAATTGTGAACCTGTGGAATTCTCTGCCACAGAAAGTTGTTGAGGCCAGTTCGTTAGATATATTCAAAAGGGAGTTAGGATATGGCCCTAATGGCTAAAGGGATCAAGGGGTATGGAGAGAAAGCAGGAAAGGGGTACTGAGGTGAATGATCAGCCATGATCTTATTGAATGGTGGTGCAGGCTCGAAGGGCCGAATGGCCTACTCTTGCACCTAGTTTCTATTTTTCTATGTTTCTGTGTCACAACTTTTAGTGATTTGTGTATTTGTAAAGAAAGACAGACTTGGATTTATATAGCGCCTATCACCACCACCTTACACACGAACACGGAGTTTACAGCACAGAAACAGGCCATTGGGCCCCACCGCTCATGGCTGATCATTCACCTCAGTACCCCATTCCTGCTTTCTCTCCATACCCCCTGATCCCTTTAGCCGGTGTTTTATGCTCCACACCAGCCCCCTCCCACCCCTCTTCATCGCAACCCATCAGCACATCCATTCTCCCTCCTGCAAGAGCATCAGGATTAGGAGCAGGAGTGGGCCATTCAGCCACCTCGAGCCCACTCTGCCATTCAATACGATCCCATGAAGCAAATACATTACATTAGTAGATGGCTTGGGGGGCGGGGGGAAAGAGTTGAGAGTTTTCTTTTCACCCAGAGGGTGATGGGGGTCTGGAACTCACTGCCCGACAGGGTCGCAGAAGCAGAAATTCCCATCACATTTAAAAAGTACTCAGATGTGCACTTAAAGTGCCGTAACCTGCTACGGATCAAGAACCGGAAAGTGGGATTAGGCTGGGTGGCTCGTTTTCAGCCGGTGCGGACACGATGGGCCGAAATGGCCTCCTCCTGTGACACAAGTTCTATAAATCTTATGGCAAATCAGGAAGCAGTGAAGCCAGTTGGGTTCGGGGGATCCACGATGGGGCAGGTGGTTGAGAGTCTGGTGGATGAACTGGTAATGTGTAGTGCGACTGTTAAAGCTTTTGCTAATAAACCAACTAGTTCTTAATAGCAACGTGTTGCTATGAATTCTTAAGCAACGAACCCATGAAGCAAATACGTTGCAGCGACAATGTTTTCTTCAAAAAAAACCCCTCCAAAACTGTGCACGCGCAACTATTTCCAATTCGCTATCGCCAGCAACAATCACGTGCGACATTTCACCAGCGCGCGCGCGCTCGACACAGGCGATCTCTGGACACCTACGTCCTGGTTCGACATGTCCCAGTAGGGTCTTTCGCCAAACGACATCACTTCCCACATGACGATCCCGTAACTCCACACGTCGCTGGCGGTGGTGAACTTGCGGAAAGCAATGGCTTCCGGGGCAGTCCATCGGATCGGGATTTTCCCGCCCTGCGTACAAAAGGGGAAAATCGTTAATTCAAAAGTTGTGGGGGGAAATAGAGAGAGAACTCAACTGATTAATCCAACTGTTCGAATGCTATTTTTTTTTTCCCTACATCCTTCACAAGTTTCATAAGAACATTAGAAATAGGAGCAGCAGTAGGCCATACGGCCCCTCGAGCCTGCTCCGCCATTTAATACGATCATGGCTGATCTGATCATGGACTCAGGTCCACTTCCCCACCCGCTCCCCATAACCCCTTATTCCCTTATCGGTTCAGAAACTGTCTATCTCTGTCTTAAATTTTTTCAATGTCCCAGCTTCCACAGCTCTCTGAGGCAGCGAATTTCACAGATTTACAACCCTCAGAGAAGAAATTCCTCCTCATCTCAGTTTTAAATGGGCGGCCCCTTGTTCTAAGATTATGCCCCCTAGTTCTAGTCTCCCCCCATCAGTGGAAACATCCTCTCTGCATCCACCTTGTCAAGCCCCCTCATAATCTTATACGTTTCAATAAGATCACCTCTCATTCTTCTGAATTCCAATGAGTAGAGGCCCAACCTACTCAACTATTCCTCATAAGTCAACCCCCTCATCCCCGGAATCAACCGAGTGAACCTTCTCTGAACTGCCTCCAAAGCAAGTATATCCTTTCGTAAATATGGAAACCAAAACTGCACGCAGTATTCCAGGTGTGGCCTCACCAATACCCTGTATAACTGTAGCAAGACTTCCCTGCTTTAATACTCCATCGCCTTTGCAAAAAAGGCCATTTTAGAATGCACCAGAATTGAGGTTAGCCAATCTTTTTCTCCAATTGAATATTGGGAAGACCGAAGCCATTGTTTTCAGTCCCAGCCACAAACTCCGTTCCCCAGCCACTGACTCCATCCCTCTCCCCAACTCCTGTCTGAGGCTGAACCAGACTGTTCGCAACCTTGGTGTCATATTTGACCCCGAAATGAGCTTCCGGCCACATATCTACAGCATAACTAAGACCGCCTATTTCCACCTCCGTAACATCGCCCGTCTCTGCCCCTGCCTCAGCTCATCTGCTGCTGAAGCCCTCATCCGTGCCTTTGTTACCTCCAGACTTGACTATTCCAACGCAGTCATGGCTGGCCTCCCACTTTCTACCCTACGTAAACTAGAGGTGGTCCAAAACTCGGCTGCCCCGTGTCCTAACTTGCACCGAGTCCCGCTCACCAATCACTCTCTATGCTCGCTGCCCCGTGTCCTAACTCGCACCGAGTCCCACTTACCCATCATCCCGTGCTCGCTGCCCCGTGTCCTGCTCACCCATCACCCCCTGTGCTCGCTGCCCCGTGTCCTAACTCGCACCGAGTCCCGCTCACCCATCACCCCCTGTGCTCGCTGACCTACATTGGCTCCCAGTTAAGCAACGCCTCAATTTCAAAATTCCCATCCTCATTTACAAATCCCTCCATGGCCTCGCCCCCTCCCTATCTCTCTAACCTCCTCCAGTCCCACAACCACCCCCCCCCCCCCCCCCCCGAGATGTCTGCGCTCTTCTAATTCTGCCCTCCTGAACATCCCTGATTATAATCGCTCCACCATTGGTGGCCGTGCCTTCTGTTGCCTGGGCCCCAAGCTCTGGAACTCCCTCCCTAAACCTCTCCGCCTCTCTCTCTCTCTCTCTCTCTCTCTCTTTTCTCCTTCAAGACGCTCCTGAAAACCGACCTCTTTGGTCACCTGCGTTAAGTTCTACTTATGCGGCTCGGGGTCCTGTTTTATCTCATATTACTCCTGTGAAGCGCCTTGGGACGTTTCACTATGTTATAGGCGCTATATAAACGCAAGTTATTTTTGTTGATATGTCTGTAATCTCCTCCAGCCATACAACTCTCCGAGATCGCTGCGTCTCTCCAATTCAGGCCCCGATATCAATGGCTCCATTTTTTGCGGCCGTGCCTTCAGCTGCCTGGGCCCCAAGTTGTGAAACTCCCTCGCTAAACCTCTCCAACTCGCTCTCCCCAAGACAACCCTTAAAACCGACCTCTTCCCTGGTCCTGATAGCTCAGCGCCAAATCTGTTGGCTAACTCCAGGGACGCGCCCCCTGCACGTTTTACCATGTTAACGGCGCGGCCAATCAGCAACAATGCGGCCTCTCTCCGGGGGTTTGCTCTGAAGGCGGAGGAACCTTACCAAGGAGCTGGTGTAGGTGGGGTCCGAGGAGTTCTCCTCCAGGAAGCGGGACAGGCCAAAGTCGGACACCTTGCACACCAGGTTGCTGTTGACCAGGATGTTGCGGGCCGCCAGGTCACGGTGCACGTAGCTCATCTCTGAGAGGTACTTCATGCCCGAGGCAATGCCCCTCAGCATGCCTACCAACTGGATGGGCGTGAACTGACCGTCGTTTTGCTGTGGGAAACACAGAAAGGAACCGTTACAGAGCAAGCCAACATCTTCGCGAACGAACGAGCATTGGCTGAGTGGGTAGCACACTTGCCGCAAAAGGTCGTGGGTACAATAGAGCGCCACCTAGCGTGCGGCTGCTGCAACAACCATAAAGATCATGTGGCTAGGTCATGTGATCACCGTTTTCTCTTCGGAGCCATCTTGTGTGTAGTGGTGGCCAACGATATCACACTGGGTTCAAGTCCCACTCCAGATATTTGAGCATGTAATCCAGGCCGACACTATATACAGCCTTTCCACCATCTACAAGTCAGGAGTGTGAGGGAACACTCTCCACTTGCCTGGATGGGTGCAGCTCCAACAACACTCGAGAAGCTCGACACCATCCAGGACAAAGCAGCCCGCTTGATGGGCACGCTACCCACCACCTTCAACATTCACTCCCTCCACCACCGGCGCCCCCTGGCTGCAGTGTGCACCATCTACAAGATGCACTGCAGCAACTCGCCAAGGCTTCTCCGGCAGAACCTCCCAAACCCGCGACCTCTACCCCCTAGAAGGACAAGGGCAGCAGGCGCATGGGAACACCACCACCTCCATGTTCCCCTCCCAGTCACACACCGTCCCGACTTGGAAATATATCGTCCGTTCCTTCATCGTCGCTGGGTCACAATCCTGGAACTCCCTCCCTAACAGCACTGTGGGAGCACCTTCACCACACGGACTGCAGCGGTTCAAGGCGGCGGCTCACCACCACCTTCTCAAGGGGCGTTTAGGGATGGGCAATAAATGCCGGCCTTGCCAGCGACGCCCACATCCCAGGAATGAATTTTTTAAAAACCTGAATACATATAAAGCTCTTCCAGTGTCAGCTGTGGCTCAGTGGGTAGCACCTCTGAGTCAGAAGATTGTGGGTTCGAGTTCCACTCCAGGGGCTTCCAGCACCTAAACCTAGGCAGACACTCACAGTGCAGTACTGAGGGAGTGCCGCACTGTCGGAGGGGCAGTGCTGAGGGAGCGCCGCACTGTCGGAGGGGCAGTGCTGAGGGAGCGCCGCACTGTCGGAGGGGCAGTGCTGAGGGAGCGCCGCACTGTCGGAGGGGCAGTGCTGAGGGAGCGCCGCACTGTCGGAGGGGCAGTGCTGAGGGAGCGCCGCACTGTCGGAGGGGCCGTCTTACCGAGGCCCCGTCTGCTCTCTCAGGTGGATGTAAAAGATCCCACGGCCACTATTTCGAAGAAGAGCAAGGGAGTTCTCCCCGGTGTCCTGGGGCCAATATTTATCCCTCAACTAACATCACTAAAGACAATTATCACATTGCTGTTTGTGGGAGCTTGCTGTGCGCCAATTGGCTGCCGCGTTTCCCACAATACAAGTGGCTACACTCCAAAAAGTACTTTATTGACTGTAAAGTGCTTTGGGACGTCCGGTGGTCGTGAGAGGCCCCCCCCACCTACCAATGGGACGAGGCCGAACTCCAAGTCACTCACCCGCAAGAAGGAATCAAGGGCCCCATTCTCCATGAACTCGGTGATGATCATGACCGGACAACTGTTGGTGACCACGCCCTCCAAGTGGATGATGTTGGGGTGATCAAACTGTCCCATGATGCTCGCCTCGCTCAGGAAGTCCCGCCGCTGCTTGTCCGTGTAGCCACCCTTCAACGTCTTAATGGCCACGTAGATCTCCCTCTTCCCCGGCACCTTTAGCCGTCCGCGGCACACTTCGCCAAACTCGCCTGCAACAAAAGAAAATTTGGTGAGATCACAATGCCTCCTCCTCCCATAGAATCCTACTGCATAGGAGGCCGCCCCATTCTGGCCCATGCCGGCTCTCTGAAAGAGCGATCCAATTAAGTCTTGGCTTTTATTGCAAAGGGGGATGGAGTATAAAAGCAGAGAATTCCTGCTACAACTGTACAGGCGTTGGTATTGGGGAGGACACACCTGGAGTACTGTGTACTGTTTTGGTTTCCGTATTCAAGGAAGGATATACTTGCTTTGGAGACAGTTCAGAGAAGTTATTATTGAAGAAGCAGTAGCAGGACATTTGGAAAAGCATAATTCGGTCAGGCAGAGTCAGCATGGATTTATGAAGGGGAAGTCATGTTTGACAAATTTGCTGGAATTCTTTGAGGATGTAACGAACAGGGTGGATAAAGGGGAACCAGTGGATGTGGTGTATTTGGACTTCCAGAAGGCATTTGACAAGGTGCCACATAAAAGGTTACAGCACAAGATAAAAGTTCACGGGATTGGGGGGTAATATATTAGCATGGATAGAGGATTGGCTAACGAACAGAAAACAGAGAGTTGGGATAAATGGCTCATTCTCAGGTTGGCAATCAGTAACCAGTGGGGTGCCACAGGGATCAGTGCTGGGACCCCAACTATTTACAATCTATATTAATGGAAGAAGGGACCGAGTGTAATGTAGCCAAGTTTGCTGACGATACAAAGATGGGAGGAAAAGCAATGTGTGAGGAGGACACAAAAAATCTGCAGGAGGACACAGACAGGCTAAGTGAGTGGGCAAACATTTGGCAGATGGAGTATAATGTTGGAAAGTGTGAGGTTATGCACTTTGGCAGAAAAAAAAATCAAAGAGCAAGTTATTATTTAAATGGAGAAAGATTGCAAAGTGCTGCAGTACAGCGGGACCTGGGGGTACTTGTGCATGAAACACAAAAGGATAGTATGCAGGTACAGCAAGTGATCAGGAAGGCCAATGGTATCTTGGCCTTTATTGCAAAGGGAATGGAGTATAAAAGCAGGGAAGTCTTGCTACAGTTATACAGGGTATTGGTAAGGAAGGATATACTTGCGTCGGAGGCAGTTCAGAGAAGGTTCACTCGGAGATGAGGGAGTTGCCTCTACTCATTACAATTCAGAAAAATGAGAGGTGACCTTATCGAAACGTGTAAGATTATGAGGGGGCTCGACAAGGTGGATGCAGAGAGGATGTTTCCACTGATGGGGGAGACTAGAACTAGGGGGCATGATCTTAGAATAAGGGGCTGCCCATTTAAAACTGAGATGAGGAGGAATTTCTTCTCAGAGGGTTGTAAATCTGTGGAATTTGCTGCCTCAGAGAGCTGTGGAAGCTGGAACATTGAAAAAATTTAAGACAGAGATAGACAGTTTCTTAACCGATAAGGGAATAAGGGGTCATGGGGAGCGGGCGGGGAAGTGGAGCTGAGTCCATAATCAGATCAGCCATGATTGTATTAACTGGTGGAGCAGGCTCGAGGGGCCGAATGGCCTACTCCTGTTCCTATTTCTTATGTTCTTATGTAGTCCCACTCCCCCCTGCTCTTAACCCCGTAGCCTTGCACATTTTTTCCTTTTCAAGTATTTATCCAATTCCCGGTTTGAAAGTTACTATTGAATCTGCTCCCACCGCCCTTTCAGGCAGCGCGTTCCCGATCACAACAACTCGCTGCGTAAAATAAATTCTCATCTCCTCCTCGGTTTCTTTTCCAAATTACCCTAAATCTGTTACTCACCCTTCTGCCATAAGAACATAAGAACATAACATGAGGGGATAGGAGCAGGAGTCGGCCATTCGGCCCCTCGAGCCTGCTCCACCATTTAATAAGATCATGGCTGATCTGATCATGGACTCAGCTCCACTTCCCTGCCTGCTCCTGATAACCCTCGACTCTTATCATTCAAGAAACTTGAAACCGTTTCTCCTTATTTACTGAATCAACCCTCATGATTTTGAACACCTCAATCAAATCTCCTTTTAACCTTCTCTGCTCTCAGGAGAATAACCCCAGCTTCTGCAGACTCTCCACGTAGCTGAAGTCCCTCATCCCTGGTACCATTCTAGTAAATGTAGCCCCACAGGTTAACAAGGCCGTAATAAAAGCAAACCAAGAACTAGGGTTCATTTCTGGAGGGATAGAATTTTAAAATGGGGAAGCTATGCTAAACCTGTATCGAACCTTGGGTAGACCACACTGGGAGCACTGCGTACAGTTCTGGTCGCCATATTATAAACAGGATATAGAGGCACGGGAGAGGGTGCAGAGAAGATTTACAAAGATGATACCGAGGGTATAGATATCAGGAAAGGATGAACAGGCTGGGTCTCTTTTCTCTTGGAAAAAGAAGGCTGAGGGGTGACCTCATAGAGGTCTTTAAAATGATGAAAGGTTTTGATCGAGTGGATACAGAGAGAATGTTTCCACTTGTGGGGGAAGAGCATAACTAGAGGCCATCAATATAGGATAGTCACCCAGAAACCCAATGGGGAATTCAGGGGAAACTTCTTCACCCAGAGAGGGGTGAGAATGTGGAACTCGCTGCCACAGGGAGGGGTTGAGGCGAATAGTATCGATGCATTTAAGGGGAGGCTGGACAAGCGCATGGGGGAGAAGGGAATAGAGGGTTATGCTGATAGATTTAGATGAGGAAAGACGGGAGGAGGCTCGAGTGGGGCATAAACACCGGCATGGACTGGTTGGGCCGAATGGCCTGTTTCTGTGTAAATCTCCTCTGTACCTTCTCCAAAGACCTTCACATCTCCCGTAGACTATACACATAGCCGTCAAACACATGCGGCAATGCACAGGGAGAGTAAAGTCAAATGTAATCATCAGGTGAAGAGGTAGCAGAGAGCGGTGGAGGGATAATCGGAGCAGAGAGCTTAGATGTGAATAGGTACCTGTCCTGACGTGATACAATGTGTCCCCGTTTGTTATCTTAACACTTGGAACTGATAGTACGCAAAGTTAAATAGCAAATTTAAAATAATTTTTTTTTTTTTTTTTTTTTAAAAAAGGTCAATAGCCAGGAGGCATAGCTTTAAAGCAATTAGTTGTATGTACCTGTGAGTATGCTCACGGGATTGTAGAGCTTTTGTGTCCCATGCAATTGGTTTTTAAGTCAGTTCACAGGCTCCCAGGCCGCCTGCATTTTCTGCGGTCTGGAGGAGTCCGTGTTCCATGTGTATGTTCAGTGTGTGAGGTTGCAGCCCCTCTTCCAATATCTGAAGGGGCTGCTCCTCAAATTCTGGCTGCACTTCAGTCCCACGCTCCTGATCTTTGGGCACCCGGTGCGGAGGGGGCAGCGGGCAGGTCGGAGGACCTCCTCGTAGGACTGCTCCTGGGCCTGGCCAAGGGGGCCATCAGCCGGTCCAGGCAGCGGGCGGTCGTTCAGCCCGACTGCCTGCCTCTCTTCCGCGGTTACACCCGAGCCAGGGTGTCCCTGGAGATGGAGCACGCGGTGTCCACCGGTACGCTCGCGGCCTGCCGCGAGAGGTGGGCGCCGGAGGGACTGGAGTGCATCACTACCCCCTGGCAACCATATTCTAATTTGATCCAGGTTTCAGTTAACATTTTATTTGGAAATTTGTGGGTTCTAGTGACCTTGCCAAAAGGGGGCCCTTGATTTGAAGTTCTACTTAAAATAGTTGTAGAGCTGTTGAGTTGGGAGCGGCTTATCCGTGTCACGTGATGGTCACAAGACTCAATAAAACACCGGCCAGTTGGGTCTCGGTCATCCAGGGTGAGGTATGCAGTTGTGAGCCTGGTAGATGAGGGCGCTGAGCACCTCGAGTCTCGTCGCCGCGAGCACGCAGAAAACAAGCGCAGGCAGCGGAAGGAGCGTGCGGCAAACCAGTCCCACCCACCCTTTCCTTCAACCACTGTCTGTCCCACCTGTGACAGAGACTGTAATTCCCATATTGGATTGTTCAGTCACCTGAGAACGCACTTTTAGAGCGGAAACAAGTCTTCCTCGATTCCGAGGTACTGCCTATGATGATGATGATGGATGAACTGGTAATGTGTCGTGTGATTGCTAAACCTTTGTTAATAAACCAACTAGTTCTTAATAGCAATGTGTTGCTATGAATTCTTAAGCAAAGAACCCATGAAGCAAATACATTAATAGATGGTTTGAGGAGAGTTAAGGAGAACTTATTTCACCCAGAGGGTGGGGGGGTCTGGAACTCACTGCCTGAAAGGCTGGTAGAGGCAGAAACCCTCACCACATTTAAAAAGTACTTGGATGTGCGCCTGAAGTGCCGTAACCTGCAGGGCTACGGACCGAGAGCGGGAAAGTGGGATTAGGCTGGGTGGCTCTTTGTCGGCCGGCGCGGACACGATTCAGGAAGCAGTGAAGCCGAGTTGCTGGGGATATGGGAGTTTCTCTGCATTACAGGCTAAAGAATTATGAGAGGCAAGCGCGAGTGGAAAGATACAAATAATAATTCAGAATGCGAATGGAATGTCGGCCTTAATCTCAAGGGGGCTGCAATACAAAGGGTGGAAGTTATGCTACGGTTATATAAAGCTCTGGTCAGACCCTCATCTGGAGTAACTGCGTCCAGTTCTGGGCCCCGCCCCTCAGGAAGGATATATTGGCTTCGGAGGAAGAGCAGTGCAGATTCACCAGAACGATACCCGGGGCTAAAGGGTTTAAATTACAAGGAGAGGTCGCACAGACTGGGATTGTGTTCCCTCGAGTGTAGAGGACTAAGGGATGATCTAATCGAGGTGTTTAAGATGACTGAAGGAGTTGATAGGGGGCGATAGAGAGAGAAACTGTTTTCTCTGGTGGGGCACTCCAGAACAAGGGGGGGCCTTAAAATTAGAGCCCGGCCGTTCAGGGGTGATGTCAGGAAGCACTTCTTCACACAAAGGGTGGTGGGAATCTGGAACTCTCTCCCTTAAAAACTCTGTTGAGGCCGGGAGGCCAATTGCAACTTTCAAAACCATGGTAGGCAGATTATTAGGCAAGGGGTATTAAGGAACCAAGGCAGGTAGACGGAGTTAAGCAGTGGGTCAGTGGGCAGCACACTTGCCTCGGAGGCAGAAGGTTGTGGGTTCAAGTCCCACTCCAGGGACTTGAGCACATAAATCCAGGCCGACGTTCCCAGTGCAGTGCTGAGGGAGCGCCGCATTGTCAGAGGGGCTGTGCTGAGGGAGTGCCGCACTGTCGGAGGTGACGTTAAACCGAGGCCCCGTCTGCTCTCAGGTGGACGTAACAGATCCCACGGCCACTATTTCGAAGAAGAGCAGGGGAGTTATCCCCGGTGTCCTGTAACCAATATTTATCCCTCAATCAACATCACAAAGAAAACAGATTATCTGGATTATCACATTGCTGTGTGTGGGAGCTTGCTGTGCGCAAATTGGTTGCAGCGTTTCCCACATTACAACAGTGACTACACTCCAAAAGTACTTCATTGGCTGTGAAGTGCTTTGGGACGTCCGGTGGTCGAGAAAGGCGCTATATAAATGCAAGTCTTTGTTTTCTTTTTTGTACGGTGCAGATCAGCCACGATCGAGCGGCTGAATGGCCTCCTCCTGTTCCTGTGTAACAGGCTCGAGGGGCTGAATAGCCTCCTCCTGTTCCTGTGTAACAGGCTCGAGGGGCTGAATGGCCTCCTCCTGTTCCTGTGTAACAGGCTCGAGGGGCTGAATGGCCTCCTCCTGTTCCTGTGTAACAGGCTCGAGGGGCTGAATGGGCCTCCTCCTGTTCCTGTGTAACAGGTTCGAGGGGCTGAATGGCCTCCTCCTGTTCCTGTGCAACAGGCTCGAGGGGCTGAATGGCCTCCTCCTGTTCCTGTGCAACAGGCTCGAGGGGCTGAATGGCCTCCTGTTGTTCCTAATGTAACAGGCTCGAGGGGCTGAATGGCCTCCTCCTGTTCCTGTGTAACAGGCTCGAGGGGATGAATAGCCTCCTCCTGTTCCAAATGTAACAGGCTCAAGGGGCTGAATGGCCTCTTCCTGTTCCTAATGTAATAGGCTCGAGGGGCTGAATGGCCTCCTCCTGTTCCTGTGTAACAGGCTCGAGGGGCTGAATGGCCTCCTCCTGTTCCTGTGTAACAGGCTCGAGGGGCTGAATGGCCTCCTCCTGTTCCTGTGTAACAGGCTCGAGGGGCTGAATGGCCTCCTCCTGTTCCTGTGTAACAGGCTCGAGGGGCTGAATGGCCTCCTCCTGTTCCTGTGTAACAGGCTCGAGGGGCTGAATGGCCTCCTCCTGTTCCTGTGTAACAGGCTCGAGGGGCTGAATGGCTTCATCCTGTTCCTAATGTAACAGGCTCGAGGGGTTGAATGGCCTCCTTCTGTTCCTGTGTAACAGGCTCGAGGGGCTGAATGGCCTCCTCCTGTTCCCATGTAATAAGCTCAAGGGGGCTGAATGTCCTCCTCCCATTCCTAATATAACAGGCTTGAGAGGCTAAATGTATCCTCCTGTCCATGTACAGCGCCACCAGTGGTGGGAGGGTGTAATTACAGCATGACATGTTTACATGGGCGATCTCCATTGCAAATGTGGTCGTAGGAATTTATCATGGATAATAGTGTCACAACAAGACCCGAGGTTATATCGACAGCCCTTATAGATGAAGCTTTTTAACATGTTATAGATAACCGGGATAAACCCCTTGTGGGTGTTCACGCAGGACCTGAATTAACATAGTCCTGGTCTGGCAAGCCGGGACTGCGCCGATTTTCGGAGTTCGTAGAGGGACGTGATCGGGGCCCAGGAGATGCGTGGGTTCGGGGCCCAGAAGTGTCGAGGGCCCAGGGGCAGCATGGGCCCAGCCCACAGTGCGATATGTGGGCGCACTGGGTCCGTGCAGCAGAGCTGGTCTCCAGTCGTCCTGGTTAACCCTTGCCACTGGACCGAGACCTCGCTCTGTCAAGCCCGTGTGGTGGCTGGTGTGCAACGGTCACCCCACGTTAAAAAAATCCACCCACAGGCATCTTCCACCCTTCAGGATGTAGTTCGGGATCTGGACTATCAGGTCCTTCACTGAAACACCTGTGAACTCGTCGTTTTTCGGCGTGGAAGCAAGTCATCCTCGACACGAGGGACGGCCGATGATGATGATGATGGGGGATTAACAAGAGGAAATCGCAATCCATTCTACTTCACAATTACAGACACATGCAGGACCCACTACACAGAAAAGGTGCACATGACCCAATGCAGACACACATGGTCTGGTGCCTGTCAAACACACATGTACACATGGCACACAACCCAGTGCACATCTTTCCTTCGTGCACAAGCGGATGTTGAAACAGGTAAGATACTGAAGGGGGAGTTGACAGATTAGATACGGAGAGGATGTTTTCCCCTGGCTGGGGAGTCTCAAACTAGGGGGGGGGGCATAGTCTCAGGATAAGAGGTCAGCCTTTTAAGACTGAGATGAGGAGGAATTTCTTCACTCGGCGGGCTCTGAATTTCTAGAATTCCCAGAGGGCTGTGGAGGCTGAGACGTTGAGTATATTCAAGGCTGGGATCGATTATCTGAACGGCGGCAGATTAGGAAAAGGAGAGGTGCAACGAGACCTGGGTGTCGTGGTACATCAGTCATTGAAAGCTGGCATGCAGGTACAGCAGGCGGTGAGGAAGACAAATGGCATGTTGGCCTTCATAGCGAGGGGATTTGAGTATAGGAGCAGGGAGGTCTTACTGCAGTTGTACAGGGCCTTGGTGAGGCCTCACCTGGAATATTGTGTCCAGTTTTGGTCTCCTAATCTGAGGAAGGACTTTCTTGCTATTGAGGGAGTGCAGCGAAGGTTCACCAGACTGATTCCCGGGATGGCAGGACTGACATATAAGGAGAGACTGGATTGACTGGGCTTGTATTCACTGGAGTTTAGATGAATGAGAGGGGATCTCATAGAAACATATAAAATTCTGACGGGATTGGACAGGTTAGATGCAGGAAGAATGTTCCCAATGTTGGGGAAGTCCAGAACCAGGGGGTCACAGTCTAAGGATAAGGGGTAAGCCATTTAGGACCGAGATGATGAGAAACTTCTTCACTCGGAGAATTGTGAACCTGTGGAATTCTCTACCACAGAAAGTTGTTGAGGCCAGTTCGTTAGATATATTCAAAAGGGAGTTAGATGTGGCCCATACGGCTAAAGGGATCAAGGGGTATGGAGAGAAAGCATAGATTTTTGGACTCTCGGGGAATCAAATGATATGGGGATCGGGCGGGAAAGTGGAGTTGAGGTCGAAGATCAGCCATGATCTTATTAAATAGCGGAGCAGGCTCGAGGGGCAGAATGGCCGACTCCTGCTCCCAATTCTTGTGTTCTTATCCAGTTTCAAGTCACACTCACGTGTACATAGCACAATCTGGGTCTCTTGTGTACACACACGCGCGAGCCAATCCAGATCACAGGAACACTTGACGCCAAAGATAAGGGGTCCAATGCGACCATTGGCAACGAGCGGGCCTCCACCTACCAGCTCCTATAACTTCTTCAATCTTAACGTACGACACGTCAATCTCCTTGGCAAATTCCCGGACAGCCTCGTTGGGGTCCTCGTAGGTGAAGGGATCGATGTAGACTTTAATTCCTGGAGTAGCTGCGGAATAACGGAGACTTAGTTACCGAGAGTAAATCCTCCAACCAATACATTGCTTCGAGAAATGGGTGGCTCCCTTTCCCGTCCACCGCAACCAGGCCCTTGACATCGGTCAGAAGTTTGCCAACCTGAGTTTATATAGCGCCTTTTAACGCAGTGAAACGTCCCAAGGCGCCTTCACAGGAGTGTTACGCAATAACAATTTAACGCCGAGCCGCACAAGTAGAAATTAGCGCAGGTGGCCATAAGCTTGGTCAAAGAGGTCGGTTTTAAGGAGCGTCTCGAAGGAGGAAAGAGAGGTAGAGAGGCGGAGAGGTTTAGGGAGGGAGTTCCAGAGCTTGGGGCCCAGGCAACAGAAGGCATGGCCGCCGATGGTGGAGCGATTATAATCAGGGATGCTCAGGAGATAGCTTAGCTGATGGGGGAAATCTCTCAACCAGCTCCACATAACTCTCCCTCCTTCATATTTCTCAATCCCTTCTTGTTCAGAATCCATTTGATGTTCCTCCAGCCTATGACATTTTTATTAGATTGATTCCTGGGATGGGGGATTGTCCAATGAGGAGAGATTGAGTAGAATGGGCCTATACTCTGGAGTTTAGAGGTGATCTCATTGATACATATAAGATTCTGAGGGGAATTGACAGGGTAGATGCAGGGAGGATGTTTCCCCCGGGCTGAGGGAGTCTAGAACCAGGGGTCACAGTCTCAGGATAAGGGGTCGGCCATTTAGGACTGAGATGAGGAGAAATTTCTTCACTCAGAGGGTGGTGAATCTTTGGAATTCTCTGCCCCAGAGGGCTGTGGAGGCTCAGTTGCTGAGTATATTCAAGGCTGAGATTTTTGGAATCATGGGGAATCAAGAGATATGGGGACCGGGCGGGAAAGTGGAGTTGAGGTCGAAGATCACCCATGATCTTATCGAATGGCGGAGCAGGCTCGAGGGGCCGAATCCTGCTCCTAATTCTTATGTTCTTTCTACAGGCCTCAACGTTGAGTTTAGGCCTTAACCACCACTCCTCGTGGACAGCCAGTGGTGGTAATGGGGGATGGGTGCACCACAGATCCAGCCGTGGCTCAGTGGGCAGCACTCTCTCTCTCGCCTCGGAGTCAGAAGGTTGTGGGTTCGAGTTCCACTCCAGGGACTTGAGCACATAAATCCAGGCCGACACTCCCAGTGCAGTACTGAGGGAGCGCCGCACTGTCGGAGGGGCAGTACTGAGGGAGCGCCGCACTGTCGGAGGGGCAATACTGAGGGAGCGTCGCACTGTCGGAGGGGCAGTACTGAGGGAGCGTCGCACTGTCGGAGGGGCAGTACTGAGGGAACGCCGCACTGTCGGAGGAGACGTTAAACCGAGGCCCCGTCTGCTCTCTCAGGTGGACGCAAAAGATCCCACGGCCACTATTTCGGAAAAGAGCAGGGGGTGTCCTGGGCCCAATATTTATCCCTCAATCAACATCACTAAAAAGAAAAAGACTTGCATTTATATAGCGCCTTTCACGACCACCGGACGTCTCAAAGCGTTTTTCAGCCAACGAAGTACTTTTGGAGTGTAGTCACTGTTGTAATGTGGGAAACGCGGCAGCCAATTTGCGCACAGCAAGCTCCCACACACAGCAATGTGACAATGACCTGGATAATCTGTTTTTATGTTATGTTGATTATCAATAAAAAACAGATTATCTGGTTATTACTGTTTGTGGGAGCTTGCTGTGCGCATATTGGCTGCCGGGCTTCCTACATTACAACAGTGACTACACTCCAGAAGTACTTCAATGGCTGTGAAGCACTTTGGGAAGTCCTGAGGTTGTGAAAAGGCGCTATATAAATGAAAGACTTTATATCTTTCAGAGCCACTTGGTAGTGAAGGAGGTTGCAGGCTGGTGTTGGGGTGGAGGAAATCCCCCCTGGGGTGTACCTCCCTTTCTCCGTCACAGTCCCGGGCCAGGGGAGCGTTTTGCCATTCACCAGATTGTCCCGCGGCAGGTCGTGGCCACAAACAGAGCGGTGAGCGGAGGCCGTGGGCCGCTTGGTGACGGCAGCGAAGAGTGACGTCATCAAGGCCAAGGTCGGTGATTGGAGCGTGGGCAGGTACAGCAGGAGCAGCGAGGTCGGGGCGAAGGAGCGGCGAGAGACTGTGGAGCGATGTGATCGGGGCCCAGAAGAGGCGAGGGCCCAGGGGCAGCACGGGCCCAGCCCACACTGTGCGATATGTGCGCACTGGGTCCGTGCAGCAGAGCTGGTCTCCAGTCGTCCTGGTTAACCCTTGCCACTGGACCAAGACCTCGCTCTGTCAAGCCCCGTGTGGTGGCTGGTGTGCAACGGCCACCCCACGTTAAAAAAATCCACCCACAGGCATCTTCCACCCTTCAGGATGTAGTTCGGGATCCGGAATATTAGGTCCTTCATTGAAACATTTGTGAGCTCATTGAACTCAACCCTTTTTTGGCGTGGAAGCAAGTCATCCTCGTTTCGAGGGACCGTCTATGATGATGACCAAACGTCCCACACTCCCCCGCTATTCTACTATAACCATTTATACCTCCTCTGAAGCCATCTTTTGTCTCGATACTGGTCTCATTATCACCTCCTTTCCTCTGGCACCATCAGCCCTTTTGTCATTAAATCTCTCCTGCCTTCCGCCCCTATTACAGACCTCCCCCTTTGTTCTTTCCCTGGCTGCACACTTCATTAAACGCTTATCGTCTCGATCAGGCCAATATCCCCAGCACTGACCACACTCGACCAGCTCCGCTGGGCGGGTCACATTGTCCGCATGCCCTGACACGAGACTCCCAAAGCAAGCGCTCTACTCGGAACTCCTTCACGGCAAGCGAGCCCCAGGTGGGCAGAGGAAACGTTACAAGGGACCACCCTCAAAGCCTCCCTTGATAAAGTGCAACATCCCCACCGGCACCTGGGAGTCCCTGGCCAAAGCCCAGTCCGCCCTAAGTGGAGGAAGTGCATCCGGGAGGGCGCTGAGCACCTCGAGTCTCGTCGCCGAGAGCGCGCAGAAAGCAAGCGCAGGCAGCGGAAGGAGCGTGCGGCAAACCAGTCCCACCCTCCCCTTTCCTTCAACCACTGTCTGTCCCACCTGTGACAGGGACTGCAATTCCTGTATTGGACTGTTCAGCCACCTGAGAACTCACTTTTAGAGTGGAAGCAAGTCTTCCTCGACTCCGAAGGACTGCCTACGATGGTGATCATCTCCAACACCTTCCAGATCTGGTGAAAAGTCATTTCCGACACGTTCTGATTTTGCATCTAACCGTCACCTGACCCCATTCACCCAGAAACTTGCCCCACAACCTTCGGGGGAAAAGAATATGCAGGGGCCTCTCTTCTTACTTCGAACTACCTCATTTGTAATTTGCACCCCCGCCCCCCTCCGGAATTTGAACCCGTCACCATATTGGCAAGCGGTCTGAACTATTTGGCCATGGAGGGGCCTGCATAGATTCGCAGCATGGGGAGAGGTGCAGATCAGAAAGACTTACATTTATATAGCACCTCTAACAACCTTAGGACATCCCAAAGCGCTTTATAGCCAATGAAGTACTTTTGAAGTGTGGTCACTGTTGCATTGTGGGAAACGCGGCAGCCAATTTGCGCACAGCAAGCTCCCACACACAGCAATGTGATAATGAGCAGTGATGTTGATTGAGGGATAAATATTGGCCCACGGATACCGGGGAGAACTCCCCTGCTCTTCTTCTAAACAGTGCCGTGGGATCTTTTACATCCACCTGAGGGGGCAGACGGGGCCTCGGTTTAATGTCTCATCCGACAGTGCAGCACTCCCTCAGGGTAGCACACTCGCCTCTGAGTCAGCAGATTGTGGGTTCAAGTCCCACTCTAGAGACTTGAGCACAAAAATCTAGGCCGACACTCCCAGTGCAATACTGAGGGAGCGCCGCATTGTCGGAGGGGCAGTGCTGAGAGAGCGCCGCACTGTCGGAGGGACAGTTGGATCGGAGGGACAGTACTGAGGGAGCGCCGCACTGTCGGAGGGACAGTGCTGAGGGAGCGCCGCATTGTCGGAGGGGCAGTACTGAGGGAGCGCCGCACTGTCGGAGGGGCAGTGCTGAGGGAGCGGCGCACTGTCGGAGGGGCAGTGCTGAGGGAGCGCCGCACTGTCGGAGGGGCAGTGCTGAGGGAGCGCCGCACTGTCGGAGGGGCAGTGCTGAGGGAGCGCCGCACTGTCGGAGGGGCCGTCTTTCGGATGAGACGTTAAACCGAGGCCCCGTCTGCTCTCTCAGGTGGATGTAAACGATCCCATGGCCACTATTTGGAAGAAGAGCAGGGGGCCAATATTTATCTCTCAATCAACATAACAAAAACAGATTATCTGGGTCATTATCACATTGTGTGTGGGAGCTTGCTGTGCGCAAATTGGTATTTCCCACATTACAAGTGACTACACTCCAAAAGTACTTCATTGGCTGTACTTTGGGACGTCCGGTGGTCGTGAAAGACGCTATATAAATGCAAGTCTTTCATTATCTTTATGCCTTTTGGTTCGGCCAGAGCATTAAGGCATATGGACCAAAGGCGGGTATATGGAGTTGGGTCACAGATCAACCATGATCTAATTGAATGGCGGAACAGGCTCGAGGGGCTGAATGGCCTCCTCCTGTTCCCACGTCGCTATGCTTCCCCCTCAAACAATTCATTCCCTTTCACAACCTCGGAGACCTCTGGGGTTCTGGACTTACCGATATTAGGGGGCAGCTTCTCAGAATAATCCGGGTCTCGTTTGCGTTGCTTCCTGTCGGGTGAAACAGAGAGGCCAAGCGTCAATGCCTGTTGGTGCCCCGTCTACTCGCCATGTTTGACCGAGACCCGCAAATATCAGAACTAGCGGCCACTCCGAAAGCGCACAGCTCCCCGAGAGAGGAGACAAGGTGGACAGGACGGGGCGTGGGGAGACCTGGGCAGAAGACTGGGTTCCTGGGCAGAGCGGGCAGGAGACCGGGTTCCTGGGCAGAGCGGGCAGGGTTCCTGGGCAGAGCGGGCAAGAGACCGGGTTCCTGGGCAGAGCGGGCAGGAGACCGGGTTCCTGGGCAGAGATGGAGGGGGATCAGCGACCTTGCTTTGAGCTGATGAGGTGTAGCGACGTTGGACTGATGATCAGGCACCAGTGCTGAAGTGTATTAGGAATCTCTCGCCCTCCCTCCCTCCCTCCCTCCCTCTCACCACCCCCCCACCTCTCTCGCCGCCCCCTCGCCCCAAAGTTGCCCAGCACCAAGCTGACCCAGCCTCTAAGAAACGGGACCCTGTAAACTCCTGTTCCTGCCCACTCTGTCTAAGCCGGTTCCCCAATTGGCATCGGCTGTTCCAGTCCTACCCGCTGACTCCTTGGATCGGACCCATATCTACCGGCAAGCATTTTACCCAAACTCCGATTAAAAATGCCGTGGCGGACATGGCTTCAATTGGCAGCGGCGGTAACGCCAACCCATGAGGACCAACAATCCTCACGACGGATTTAACAACTGCTCCCCGCACCCTTGGGTGCTGCTCCCCGGGCGGAGGGAGGCTGGGATGGGGAGAATGGGGCGGGTGATTCAGTGCCTCTCGTCGGGTTCTCCCCCCCCCCCCCCCCCAGCTCGGTGACGCCGCGATCCGCAAGGGGGAAGCGGGCAGGGCCCGGCCAGTGTGACCTTACCTGAGACAGACCACAGCCACCACCGCGACCACCAGGAGGACGATGACCACCGAAGCGGAGCTGGTGATGAGCAGGAGCTCCTCACGCCGGCTCGAGGTATCTGCAACGGCACGAGAGAGGCGCGGCGTTAGCGGTTGACCGCGGGATCCCGCCCCCACCCGACAAAATGGCGGACGACCAAAATTTTCAGGGCGCGGTTTTTTCCCCCCCACCGTGAGAAGCGACACGGCGAGAGATTTTAAGGGGGAGCGATTAACAGCAGCAACTTGTATTTATATAGCGCCTTTAACGTAGTGAACCTTCCTATGGCACTTCACAGGGGTGTTATGGGATAAAACATTTGACACCGAACCGCATAAGGAGAAATTAGGGCAGGTGACCAAAAGCTTGGTCAAAGAGGTCGGTTTTAAGGAGCGTCTTGAAGGAGAGAGAGGTAGAGAGGCGGAGAGGTTTAGGGAGGGAGTTCCAGAGCTTGGGGTCCAGGCAACAGAAGGCACGGCCACCGATGGTGGAGCGATCATAGTCAGGGATGTGCAGGAGGGCAGAATTAGAGGATTTTGCTCCCGAGATTTGCTCCGAGCAGTTTAATTCTTGTAGACTCCAGGGAGGGGCCCAATCCCTGGAGGAGTTGGCAAGTTAATTTATCTTAACCCTCTCTGACTATCCAACGCACTCGGTCCTAAGTTTTATAAGACCCGGAAAAAAAACACGGTAAGGCTGGGTGAAGCGAGACTGATGATTTACGCTGGATGCTGCCGGGGCCTAGGTCAGAGAGAGAAGCCTGGGACTCGACTGTACCTCCGCCCTGTGTCCAGAAGTCGTTCTTGCTGCTGAACCTGCCGTAGCCCGTCTCGGTCCTGGCTCGGACTTGCACCACGTAGACCACCCCACTCCGCAGACCCTCGATCGACAGGGAGTTGGTGGAGCTGCTGATCGATGAGGCGCTGGTTTCATTCTTGTCCTGCGCAAGGCCGAGGAGTAAAAAAAAGTATTAGGGTCGGCGGACCGGCGATTTATTTCGACAAGTCGACTCCCCGCTCCGCCCGTTAAGAACACGTGGGGCGGACTGGTTGGGCCGGGAGCTCTTTACCTTTCCGCCATTGTTCATTGGTTCATGTGAAGAGGGGAGGGGCCCAGGGGCAGCACGGGCCCAGCCCACACTGCGCGATATGTGCGCGCGCACTAGGCCCGTGCAGCAGAGCTGGTCTCCAGTCGTCCTGGTTGACCCTTGCCACTGGACCAAGACCTGGCTCTGTCAAGCCCCGTGTGGTGGCTGGTGTTCAACGGCCACCCCACGTTAAAAAAATCCACCCACAGGCATCTTCCACCCTTCAGGATGTAGTTCGGGATCCGGAATATCAGGTCCTTCATTGAAACACCGGTGAACTCATCCCTTTTTGGCGTGGAAGGAAGTCATCCTCGACACGAGGGACCGCCTATAACGTGTAAACCTCAGGACCGCTGACTGAGAGTCAGCGAGGACACAATGGGCCGAAATGGCCTCCTTCTGCACTGTAAATTTCTGTGTTTCTACATAGAAATAGGAGTCGTCGGCCATTCGGCCCCTCGAGCCTGCTCCGCCATTCAAGATCATGGCTGATCTGATCATGGACTCAGCTCCACTTCCCCACTCCCCATAACCCTTCACTTCCTTATCGCTCAAAAATCTGTCTATCTCCACCTTAAATATATTCAATGACCCAGCCTCCACAGCTCTCTGGGGCAGAGAATTCCACAGATTTACGACCCTCAGAAGAAATGCCTCCTCACCCGTTTTAAATGGGCGGCGCCTTATTCTGAGACTATGCCCCCTAGTTCGAGATTCCCCAACGAGGGGAAACATCCTCTCTGCATCTACCCTGTCGAGCCCCCATCAGAATCTTGTGTGTTTCAATAAGATCACCTCTCATTCTTCTAAACTCCAACCTGCTCAACTTAACTTCAGAAGACAACCCCCTCATCTCAGGAATCAACCGAGTGAACCTTCTCTCCACAGATGCTGCCCGACCCGCCGAGCTCCCCCCAGCACTCTCAGGCCCCATTGACCCAGTCTTCACACCGCACACTTGACCACCCCAGGATCTGCCAAAGTGCTTCTCAGCCAACAAAGTGCTGCTGTAAATGTGAGGTTATCCACTTTGGTGGCCAAAACACGAAGGTAGAATATTATCTGAATGGCGGCAGATTAGGAAAAGGGGAGGTGCAATGAGAGCTGGGTGTCATGGTACATCAGTCATTGAAAGTTGGCATGAAGGTACAACAGGCGGTGAAGAAGGCAAATGGTATGTTGGCCTTCATAGCTAGGGGATTTGAGTATAGGAGGAGGGAGGTCTTACTGCAGTTGTACAGGTCCCACCTAGAATATTGTGTTCAGTTTTGGTCTCATAATCTGAGGAAGGACGTTCTTGCTATTGAGGGAGTGCAGCGAAGGTTCACCAGACTGATTCCTGGGATGGCAGGACTGACATATGAGGAGTGACTGGATCGGCTGGGCCTTTATTCACTGGAGTTTAGAAAGATGAGAGGGGATCTCCTAGAAACATATAAAATTCTGATGGGATTGGACAGGTTAGATGCAGGAAGAATGTTCCCGATGTTGGGGAAGTCCAGAACCAGGGGTCACAGTCTGAGGATAAGGGGTGGGCCATTTAGGACCGAGATGAGGAGAAACTTCTTCACTCAGAGTTGTTAACCTGTGGAATTCTCTACCGCAGAAAGTTGTTGAGGCCAATTCATTGAATATATTCAAGAGGGAGTTGGATGTGGCCCTTACGGCTAAAGGGATCAAGGGGTATGGAGAGAAAGCAGGAAAGGGGTACTGAGGTGAATGATCAGCCATGATCATATTGAATGGCGGTGCAGGCTCGAAGGGCCGAATGGCCTACTCCTGCACCTATTTTCTATGTTTCTAATGTCGGGAGACATTGTAGCTAAATTGTGCACAGCCAGATGCCACAAACAGCACTGAGATAAATAAAATTTAAGGAATAACTTTTATTTAGGCAGCTACCCTCACTCCCACACAGGCCGCGACCTGCTCTCGCTAACAACACTCAATGACAGCCCCCCACCCCCCCACTTTAGGACAATGAACACACGGCCTTGTTGGTGTGTGCGGCGCGCAGGGTCAGGGAACCATCAGAGAACGAGCGCCGCCAATCTTCAAAACACGAGCTCCATTGGCGACACCCTCCGCTTACCTTCTCGTAGTACTTGACCTCGTAGTCCAGGACCTGCTGACGGAATTGAGCCGGGACTGGCCACTGGAGTGCAATGCTGTTCCGGCTATTCGTGGTCTGCCGAATCGTGCTGACGATAAAGGGATTGGCTGCCAAGATAAACCACCAGAATGTCACCTTCATATCACAACAACAACAACAACTCGTATTTATATAGCGCATTCAACGTGGTGAAACGTTCCAAGGCACTTCGCAGGAGCATTGAGATTTTTTTTTCGCACTGAGCCGCAAAGGTAGAATTTAGCGCGGGTGACTGGTCACAGAGGTAGTTTTTAAGGAGCGTCTCGAAGGAGGAAAGAGAGGTGGAGAGGTTTAGGGAGGGAGTCCCAGAGCTTGGGGCCCAGGCAACAGAAGGCACGGCCACCGATGGTGGAGCGATTATAATCAGGGATGGTCAGGAGGGCAGAATTAGAGGAGCGCAGACATCTCGGGGGTTGTGGGGCTGGAGGAGATTACAGAGATAGGGAGGGGGCGAGGGCCATGGAGGGATTTGTAAACAAGGATGAGAATTTTGAAATCGAGGCGTTACTGAACCGGGAGCCAATGTAGGTCAGCGAGCACAGGGGGCGATGGGTGAGCGGGACTCGGTGCGAGTTAGGACACGGGGCAGCGAGCACAGGGGGTGATGGGTGAGCGGGACTAGGTGCAAGTTAGGACACGGGGCAGCGAGCACAGGGGGTGATGGGTGAGTGGGACTCGGTGCGAGTTAGGACACGGGGCAGCGAGCACAGGGGGTGATGGGTGAGTGGGACTCGGTGCGAGTTAGGACACGGGGGCAGCGAGTACAGGGGGTGATAGATGAACGGGACTCGGTGCGAGTTAGGACACGGGGCAGCGAGCACAGGGGGTGATGGGTGAGTGGGACTCGGTGCAAGTTAGGACACGGGCAGCGAGCACAGGGGGTGATGGGTGAGTGGGACTCGGTGTGAGTTAGGACATGGGGCAGCGAGCACAGGGGGTGATGGGTGAGTGGGACTCGGTGCGAGTTAGGACACGGGGCAGCCCGAGTTTTGGATCACCTTTAGTTTACGTCAAGTAGAATGTGGGAGGCCAGCCAGGAGTACGTTGGAATAGTCAAGTCTGGAGGTAACAAAGGCACGGATGAGGGCTTCAGCAGCGGATGAGCTGAGGCAGGCGCCAGAGACGGGCGATGTTACGGAGGAGGAAATAGGCGGTTTTTAGTTATGCTATGGATATGTGGCCGGAAGCTCACAAACTGACATTGGAACACGCCGCGAGAAAGGAGGAAGACGAAATTCAGGGGGCCACGCGGAACTTAACTGGTCTCAATCATAACCACCGCTGGGGGGGGGGGGGGGGCGGGGAAGAGAGAGAGGAAAAGAGAAAAAGAAAAAAGAAAAAGGAAAAGAA
>NC_091996.1:87017606-87123443 GCF_044704955.1 Pristiophorus japonicus | reverse complement strand
GGGAGAGAAAGAGAGGGAGGGAGGGAGGGAGAGAAAGAGAGGGAGGGAGGGAGGGGAGAGAAAGAGAGGGAGGCTGAAGAGAGAACGAGTGAGACACAAAGCCCTCCCCCCCACTCACCGTCCTGGCTGGTGGTGATGTGACGTGGGCGGAGTGGGGCCCGCGGGAGCTCTGGCTGGTCACCCCGTTGTGGGCCTGGACCTCGAAGATGTAGGCGGCGTGGGCCTGGAGCTGGCTGACCCTCACCTGCCGCTGCTGGAGCCCGGCCTGGCGCGGGGCGTACCGCACCCCGTCATCGCAGGGCGCGCAGGACCGGTGCCCGGTGCACCGCCGGCACACCACCGCGTAGCTCAGGTCCTCTCTGCCGCCGTCGTCCTGCGGCTCGTTCCACTCCAGGGTCACTGTGGTGTCGTTGACCCTCGACCTCAGGTCCCGAGGTTTCGAGGGGATGGCTGGGGCAAGCACAAAGGGCGAGGGTTTAAAGGTCAAGGGTCGGTAACCAACGGCAACACAGACAATGGCGATCCCCCGCCTGTAATGTATGCTTGTATGCTCCTGCGAACATGCTCACAGGTTTGTAGGGCTGTTGCCCATTATTTAAGGGGGCTGCTCCTCAAATTCTGGCTGCACTTCAGTCCCACACTCCTGATCTTTGGGCACCCTGTGCGGAGGGGAGCGGGCAGCTCGGAAGGCCTCCTCGTAGGGGCCTGGCCAAAGGGGCCATCAGCCGGTCCAGCCAGCAGGCGGTCGACGGAGTCATTCAGCCCGACTGTCTGCCTCTCTTTCGCGCGTACATCCGAGCCAGGGTGTCCCTGGAGATGGAGCACGCGGTGTCCACCGGTACGCTCGCGGCCTTCCGCGAGAGGTGGGCGCCGGAGGGACTGGAGTGCAACATCACTCCCGCGAAAAGCTTTTTAATTTAACTTGGCAAAGTTCCCAGTTGATTTAGAAATTTGTACGTTCTAATGCCCTTACTAAAAGGGGGCACTTGATTTAAAAGTTCTATCTAAAATAGTTGCAGAGCTGTTGAGTTGGGAGTGGCTTAGCCAGTCACGTGATGTTCACAAGACTCAATAAAACCCCGGCCAGTTGGGTCTCGGTCATCCAACGATGAGGTATGCAGTTGTGAGCCTGGTGGATGAACTGGTAATGTGTAGTGTGATTGTTAAACCTTTGTTAATAAACCAACTCGTTCGTAATAGCAATGTGTTGCTATGAATTCTTAAGCAAAGAACCCATGAAGCAAAAAATTACATCGCTTCCACCCCACACAGACCCAAACGAGCATATGGACACCAAATACCTCAAGGTGAGGGACATCAGTGCCGCGGAAGACAAGTAAAGCTCCTTCTACACTGTCCCATCAAACACTCCCAGGGCAGGTACAGCACGGGGTTAGATACAGAGTAAAGCTCCCTCTACACTGTCCCATCAAACACTCCCAGGGCAGGTACAGCACAGGGTTAGTTACAGAGTAAAGCTCCCTCTACACTGTCCCATCAAACACTCCCAGGGCAGGTACAGCACAGGGTTAGATACAGAGTAAAGCTCCCTCTACACTGTCCCATCAAACACTCCCAGGGCAGGTACAGCACAGGGTTAGTTACAGAGTAAAGCCTGTGCTCTTTGGCAGAGCTATCCATTTAGTCCCACTAACTGATCCTCTGTGGCAGGACTGTAGGGCACCGTGACTGATGGTTGACTATTCGACCAGGAGAGGTGAGGCCAGTCACTAGGTACTGGGTTCCTTTTGCTCAACGTCAGGTCACCCTGCGAGCCCATGTGAGTAGCGTGATTCAAACTGGGCGGAAAGACTTGCATTCCTCTAGCACCTACACGGCCTCTTTCCAGCCAATGAAGCACGTTTTGAAGATCTGGTCATTATCACATCGCTGTGTGTGGGAGCTTGCTGTGCGCAAATTGGCTGCCGCGTTTCCCACATTACAACAGTGAGCGCACTTCAAGAAAAATGTTTCATTGGCTGTGAGGCATTTTTGGACATCCTGAGCTGGTGAAAGGCGATATATAAGAACATAAGAAATAGGAGGAGTCGGCCATTCGGCCCCTCGAGCCTGCTCCGCCATTCAATACGATCATAGCTGATCTGATCATGGACTCAGCTCCACTTCCCTGCCCACTCCCCATAATCCCTTATTCCCTTATCGTTTAAGAAACTGTCTATCTCTGCTTTAAATATATTCAATGTCCCAGCTTCCACAGCTCTCTGAGGCAGCGAATTCCACAGATTTACAACCCTCTGAGAGAAGAAATTCCTCCTCATCTCAGTTTTAAATGGACGGCCCCTTATTCTGAGACCATGCCCCCTAGTTCTAGTCTCCCCCCATCAGTGGAAACATCCTCTCTGCATCCACCTTGTCGAGCCCCCTCATAATCTTATACCTCTCATTCTTCTGAACTCCAATGAGTAGAGGCCCAACATCCTCAACCTTTCCTCATAAGTCAACTCCCTCATCTCCAGAATCAACCGAGTGAACCTTCGCTGAATGCAAGTCTTTCTTTCTCAAGAGTGAAGGCACCTCATTAAGACTGTGGGGTTGAGCGGCATAGCTTACACTGCCCACTGGGATGGAGAGCTTCAAAAGCCAAGTCCGCCCCCAGGAGCGGGAGAGGGAGAGGGTTGGTGAGGGATAGGCGGAGGACAGATGCCAAGCGGTGTAGGTTACAGAGCTGACTGTACACCAAAAAAAAAAACACACACACTTAGGAGCAGCTGTAATCCTTTGCTAATCCCAGGCGTTTAGCCACATTACGAGGTGTTCAGACACCACGTCAGTGGCGAGCCGTTGATGTGGTTCGGCCTGTGTCTCCTCATCCTCCATCTGTTCCACCGACCAAACCTTTCCTTCTGGGCACTGCTCGAACTCTCCTCGTAGCTAACCCGAGAACGGTCTTTAAAATGTTACAGGGGTAGATGTAGAGACGATGTTTCTACTTACAGAACAATCAGGAGCAGGAGTCGGCCATTCGGCCCCTCGAGCCTGCTCCGCCATTCAATAAGATCAGGGCTGATCTGATCATGGACTCGGCTCCACTTCCCCGCCCGCTTCCCATAACCCTTCACCCCCCTATCGCTCAAATATCTGTCCATCTCCGCCTTAAATATATTCAATGTCCCAGCTTCCACAGCTCTCTGGGGCAGAGAATTCCACAGATTTACAACCCTCAGAGAAGAAATTCCTCTTCATCTCAGTTTTAAATGGGCGACCCCTTATTCTGAGACTATGTCCCCTAGTTTTAGTCTCCCCCATCAGTGGAAGCATCCTCTCTCTATCCACCTTGTCGAGCCCCCTCTTTATCTTGGCAGGCAGTGACTAGTGGGGTACCGCAAGGTTCTGTGCTGGGGCCCCAGCTGTTTACATTGTACATTAATGATTTGGACGAGGGGATTAAATGTAGTATCTCCAAATTTGCGGATGATACTAAGTTGGGTGGCAGTGTGAGCTGCGAGGAGGATGCTATGAGGCTGCAGAGTGACTTGGATAGGTTAGGTGAATGGGCAAATGCATGACAGATGAAGTATAATGTGGATAAATGTGAGGTTATCCACTTTGGTGGTAAAAACAGAGAGACAGACTATTATCTGAATGGTGACAGATTAGGAAAAGGGGAGGTGCAACGAGACCTGGGTGTCATGGTACATCAGTCATTGAAGGTTGGCATGCAGGTACAGCAGGCGGTTAAGAAAGCAAATGGCATGTTGGCCTTCATAGCGAGGGGATTTGAGTAGAGGGGCAGGGAGGTGTTGCTACAGTTGTACAGGGCCTTGGTGAGGCCACACCTGGAGTATTGTGTACAGTTTTGGTCTCCTAACTTGAGGAAGGACATTCTTGCTATTGAGGGAGTGCAGCGAAGGTTCACCAGACTGATTCCCGGGATGGCGGGACTGACATATCAAGAAAGACTGGATCAACTGGGCTTGTATTCACTGGAGTTCAGAAGAATGAGAGGGGATCTCATAGAAACGTTTAAAATTCTGACGGGTTGAGACAGGTTAGATGCAGGAAGAATGTTCCCAATGTTGGGGAAGTCCAGAACCAGGGGTCACAGTCTAAGGATAAGGGGTAAGCCATTTAGGACCGAGATGAGGAGAAACTTCTTCACCCAGAGAGTGGTGAACCTGTGGAATTCTCTACCACAGAAAGTTGTTGAGGCCAATTCACTAAATATATTCAAAAAGGAGTTAGATGTAGTCCTTACTACTCGTGGGATCGAGGGGTATGGCGAGAAAGCAGGAATGGGGTACTGAAGTTGCATGTTCAGCCATGAACTCATTGAATGGCGGTGCAGGCTCGAAGGGCCGAATTGCCTACTCCTGCACCTATTTTCTATGTTTCGATAAGATCACCTCTCATTCTTCTGAACTCCAATGAGTAGAAGCCCAACCTACTCAACCCATCTTCATAAGTCAACCCCTTCAGGTGTGTGTGTGCATGGGGGGGTTATAAGAACATAAGAAATAGGAGCAGGAATAGGCCATTCGGCCCCTCGAGCCTGCTCTGCCATTCAATAAGATCACAGCTGATCTGATCATGGACTCAGGTCCACTTCCCCGCCCGTTCCCCATAACCCCTTATCGGTTAAGAAACGGTCTATCTCCCTCTTAAATTTATTCAACGACCCAACTTCCACAGCTCTCAGGGGCCTCCAGAGGCATTTGTGCGGGATTCCAGAACTAGGGGCCATCAATATAAGACAGTCTCTAATAAATCCAATGGGGAATTCAGGAGAAACCTCTTTACCCAGAGAGCGGTGAGAATGTGGAACTCGCTGCCACAGGGAGGGGTTGAGGCGAATAGTATCGATGCATTTAAGGGGAGGCTGGATAAACACATGGGGGAGAAGGGAATAGGAGATGCTGACATGTGAGCTGTGACTCAGTGGATCGCACTCTCGCCTCCAAGTCAGAAGGTTATGAGTTCAAGTCCCACTCCAGGAACTTGAGCACACAAAATTCTGACAGGGCTCGACAGGGTAGATGCAGGGAGGATGTTTCCCCCGGGCTGGGGAGTCTAGAACCAGGGGTCACACAGTCTCAGGATAAGGGGGCGGCCATTTAGGACTGAGATGGAGGAGGAATTTCTTCACTCAGAGGGTGGTGAATCTTTGGAATTCTCTGCCCCAGAGGGCTGTGGAGGCTCAGTCGTTGAGTATATTCAAGACAAGAGATCGATAGATTTTTGGTTATTAAGGAAATCGAGGGATATGGGAACAGTGTAGGAAAATGGAGTTGAGGTCGAAGATCAGCCATGATCTTATTGAATGGCGGAGCAGGCTCGAGGGGCCGAATGGCCGAATGGCCTACACCCCCCCCTTCCCCGTTCCCAATTCTTATGTCCTGGTGCTCAGCGCCGGAGGTGGGGCCTGAACCGGCGGCCACCCAACTCGGGGGTTAAACACTGCCGTCGCCAAGCGCCCACGGCAACGGTTGCCGGCGGTCCCCGGCCGCGGCTGGAGATTGACTTACTGGTGCAGGGCATCTCGGGCTGGTCGTTGCTGGCTCGGTAGTGCCCCCTCTGGCAGCTGCAGGAGGTGGCGCCCTGCGAGGTCGCCTCACTGTTGCGCGGACACAGGCCACATGGCCTCTCGCCCTGGCTGGCCTTGAAATAGCCAGCTGGGCAGGCTGCCGACAGAAAACAAAAGCAAGTGTAAAGATAAACCTTTTAAAAATGTAATGTATATATATATTACGTGTTCAGCCCCAGTTTCGTCAGTATTCCATTACTTGCCGTGGGGCCCCTTAATCATCAGTCATCGACTGTCAGCCAGACAATATATACCAACGATGTCTCCGCAAGATCCTGAACATCCCCTGGGAGGACAGACGCACCAACGTTAGCGTCCTCGTCCTGGCCAACATCCCCAGCATCGAAGCACTGACCACACTCGACCAGCTCCGCTGGGCAGGCCACACTGTTCACATGCCCCGACACGAGACTCCCAAAGCAAGCGCTCTACTCGGATCTCCGACACGGCAAGCGAGCCCCAGGAAACGTTACAAGGACCACCCACAAAGCCTCCCAGATAAAGTGCGACATCCCCATCGACACCTGGGAGTCCCTGGCCAAAGACCAGTCCGCCCTAAGTGGAGGAAGTACATCCGGGAGGGCGCTGAGCACCTCGAGTCTCGTCGCCGAGAGCGTGCAGAAAACAAGCGCAGGCAGCGGAAGGAGCGTGCGGCAAACCTGTCCCATCCATCCTTTCCCTCAACCACTGTCTGTCCCACCTGTAACAGACACTGTAATTCCCGTATTGGACTGTTCGGTCACCTGAGAACTTTTAGAGTGGAAGCAAGTCTTCCTCGATTCCGAGGGACTGCCTAATGATGACATATACAATACATGTCTCCAAGGAGGGATGGATCACACCCGATACTGTCCCCTTCAGGGATTGAATGCTCAATCCCTTCCACAAACTCATACCTGGGGGACACATTCAGGGGTATGCAGAGAGAGAGCAAAGGACTCGGGAATAGAAAGACCGAGAGGCATCACGCCCAACACAAAATGGTGGGCGCACCACCGAACGCCCATAGCAAAACTTGCATTTATATAGCGCTGATCACAACCACAGGGCGTCCCAAAGCGCTTTACAGCCAATGAAGAACTTTTGGAGTGCAGTCACTGTTGTAATGTGGGAAATGCAGCAGCCAATTTGCGCACAGCAAGCTCCCACAAACAGCTACGTGATAATGACCCAGATCATCTGTTTTTGTGATGTTGATTGAGGGATAAATATTGGCCCCAGGACACCGGGGAGAACTCCCCCTGCTCTTCCTCGAAATAGTGGCCATCGGGTCTTTTATGTCTACCTTCTGACTCAGAGACGAGTGTGCTGCCGACTGAGCCACGGCTGAGACTCCTGCGTTACAAAGAGAGATTAGAGAAGCTGGCAGTCTTTTCATTCGAAGAGATCTGACAGCGTCAGCCGCGGCTCAGTGGGTAGCACCATCGCCTCGGAGTCAGAAGGTCGTGGGTTCGAGTCCCACTCCAGGGACTGAGCACAAAAATCCAGGCTGACACTCCCAGTGCAGTGCTGAGGGAGTGCCGCACTGTCGGAGGGGCAGTGCTGAGGGAGCGCCGCACAGTCGGAGGGGCAGTGCTGAGGGAGCGCCGCACTGTCGGAGGGGCAGTGCTGAGGGAGCGCCGCACTGTCGGAGGGGCAGTGCTGAGGGAGCGCCGCACAGTCGGAGGGGCAGTGCTGAGGGAGCGCCGCACTGTCGGAGGGGCAGTACTGAGGGAGCGCCACACTGTCGGAGGGGCAGTGCTGAGGGAGCGCCGCACAGTCGGAGGGGCAGTGCTGAGGGAGCGCCGCACTGTCGGAGGGGCAGTACTGAGGGAGCGCCGCACTGTCGGAGGGGCAGTACTGAGGGAGTGCCGCACAGTCGGAGGGGCAGTGCTGAGGGAGCGCCGCACTGTCGGAGGGGCAGTACTGAGGGAGCGCCGCACTGTTGGAGGGGCAGTGCTGAGGGAGCGCCGGAGGGGCGGTGCTGAGGGAGCGCCGGACTGTCGGGAGGGGCGGTGCTGAGGGAGCGCCGGACTGTCGGAGGGGCAGTACTGAGGGAGCGCCGCACTGTCGGAGGGGCAGTGCTGAGGGAGCGCCGCACTGTCGGAGGTGCCGTCTTTCGGATGAGACGTTAAACCGATATTTATCCCTCAATCAACGTAACAAAAAACAGATTATCTGGGTCATTATCACAGGTGCTATATAAATGCAAGCTCTCTCTTTTTATATGCTGCAGTCTCAACAGAAAAATAATTCCCATATCGTTCTCGACCTTCTAAACATGGCAGGTGACTGGAGGGCTGTGTTAACGCTGGGAGGGGAGGGAAGCAGGAACTGGAGCAAAAAGCACATGCAGCTATTATTGCCAACCACTGATAGCCCTTTATCAGGGAGACAGAAAGGGCTCGCTCCTTGAAACCACTCCAAATGGCAGCTTATGGCACCTTCCGGCATATCTCTTTCCCGTTCTACCCCGCCTCCCTCGTTCTCTACCCCCCACCCTCGCGTTCTCTCTGCACCCCCCTCGCGTTCTCTCTGCACCTTCCCTCGCGTTCTCTCCCCCCACCCCCCTCGCGTTCTCTCTGCACCCCCCTCGCGTTCTCTCTGCACCCCACCTCTCTCGTTCTCTCTCTCTCCCCACCCCCACCTCGTTCTCTCCCCCACTCCCCCTCCCCTCCCCTCCCCCCCTCTCGTTCTCTCCCTCTCGGGGTCTGGGTAGCAGAATGATCAGTAAACAAGCCCCCTCCCCCGCCCTTGCCCATCAGCCTTGCACTGATGGCTTTGTGAGCCAATCCTGAAAAGGCTTTATTTCCCTTTCCCCACCCCCATCCTCATCCTCTCTGAATAAAAAGCTCACACACACACACACACACACATATATACAACTGTCTGTCTGTCGATGACATCCCAGAAAGGAGAATGTGATGGGGGGTGGGGTTGTTTGGGGGAGGGCCCTCTTTAAAGTGGCAGGCGTAGAGGTGGCCTTTGGTGCCACAATTCTCACAGGAATGCAACTTTCCTTCGAAATAAAAAAAACCTTTACTTCGAAATCTGAGAGAGAAAAAAAAAATGCACACGCAACAGCCTCTGGGCCCAGAAGTCTCGCCCTTCCCTGTTGTCTGGGAGTTTTGCTCCTCCATTGACTAGGCCCGAGAGGGGCAGGCCCCTCCAATTCGGCATCAATCATTTCGCAGGTTGACCCAAATCTCTTTGTCCCCCCACCCCCCCCAACCCCCGGCCCCCATCGCCTCCCCTCCGCGGGAAATCGGTGGGGAGAGAGAGCGGGGGGGGGGGGGAGGATCTGGGAGTGGAATAAAATGTTTTTACCCCTTCTTTTGGGGGGAGGCCTGAGGTAACCCTGGAGGGGGCCTTTGCACGAGCCAATCAGCGCAACGACTCAGGCCACACCCCCCCCAACCCCCTCAGGCCACCCACGAGAAGCGGGGCTAATTGCCTCGTGCAAAGGCCCCAGGCTTCAAGGGGGGTAAGGTCGACAAGAACAGATTGAGTGAGCAAGCGGAGCCTCTGACCAACACCTCCCCGGATCGGCCTAGCGCCTCCGGTAGCTGGACAATTGATCTCCAGAACAAGACCCGGGAGAAAATTCAACAGGGCAGCTATAAAGAGAAACGGAGTGGTTTTCATCCACCACTCCCATTTATGGATCAGTTATAAAAATATTTGGAGAGAGGCCAAAGAAGCAACAACTTGTATTTATATAGCGCCTTTAACGTAGCAAAACTTCCCACGGCGCTTCACGGGAGAATTATGAGATAAAAAATTTGATACCGAGCCGCATACGTAGAAATTAGGGCAGGTGACCAAAAGCTTGGTCAAAGAGGTAGGTTTTAAGGAGTGTCTTGAAGGAGGAAAGAGAGGGAGAGGGGTTTTGGGAGGGAGTTCCAGAGCTTGGGGCCCAGGCAACAGAAGGCACGGCCACCGATGGTTGAGCGATTATAATCAGGGATGGTCAGGAGGGCAGAATTAAAAGAGCGCAGACATCTCGGAGTTGTGGGGCTGGAGGAGATTACAGAGATAGGGAGGGGGCGAGGGCCATGGAGGGATTTGTAAACTAGGATGAGACTTTTGAAATCGAGGCGTTGCTTAACCGGGAGCCAATGTAGGTCAGCGAGCACAGGGGATGATGGGTGAGCGGGACTCGGTGCGAGTTAGGACACGGGTCAGCGAGCACAGGGGGTGATGGGTGAGCGGGACTCGGTGCGAGTTAGGACACGGGGCAGCGAGCGCAGGGGGTGATGGGTGAGCGGGACTCGGTGCGAGTTAGGACACAGGGCAGCGAGCACAGAGGGTGATGGGTGAGCGTGACTCGGTGCGAGTTAGGACACGGGGCAGCGAGCACAGGGGGGCGATGGATGAGCGGGACTCGTTGCGGGTTATGACACGGGGGAGAGTAGGGATGGGCAATAAATGCCGGCCTTGCCAGCGATGCCCACATCCCATGAACAAATAAACCCCCTCCCCGTAAACTAGAGGTCATCCAAACTCGGCTGCCCCGTGTCCTAACTTGCACAAAGTCCCGCTCACCCATCAACCCCCTGTGCTCGCTGCCCCCGTGTCCTAACTCGCACCGAGTCCCACTCACCCATCACCCCCTGTGCTCACTGACCTATATTGGCTCCCGGTGAAGCAAGGCCTCAATTTCAAAATTCTCATCCTTGTTTGCAAATCCCTCCATGGGCCTCGCCCCTCCCCATCTCTGTAATCTCCTCCAACCCCACAACCTCCCCCCGAGATGTCTGCGCTCCTCTAATTCTGCTCTCCTGAGCATCCCTGATTATAATCGCTCCACCATCGGTGGCCGTGCCTTGTGTTGCCTGGGCCCCAAGCTCTGGAACTCCCTCCCTAAACCTCTCCACCTCTCTCTCCTCCTTCAAGACGCTCCTGAAAACTGACCTCTTTGACCAAGCTTTTGGTCACCTGCCCTAATTTCTTATGCGGCTCGGTGTCACATTTGTGTGTCTTATAACACCGCTGTGACGCACCTTGGGACGTTAAAAGCACTGTAGAAGTACAAGCTGTTGTTGTTGTTGATTGTGAGGTGGAGCATGGCGGCGAGGAAGATTGAGAAGAGGGTCGGGGCGATGATACAGCCCTGTTTGACCAACGGGTCCGTGCGTGGATTGGGTCTGTAATGGATCCGTTGATAAGGATCACGGCCTGCATGTCGTCCATGGACGTGGACCATGTACAGCAGACACCTCAAGTCGCTGGAGAAATACCACCAACGATGTCTCCGCAAGATCCTGCAAATCCCCTGGGAGGACAGACCCACTAATGTTAGCGTCCTCGACCAGGCCAACATCCCCAGCATCGAAGCACTGACCACACTCGACCAGCTCTGCTGGGCGGGCCACATTGTCCGCATGCCCGACACGGGACTCCCAAAGCAAGCGCTCTACTCGGAACTTCTAAATGGCAAGCGAGCCCCAGGTGGGCAGAGGAAACGTTACAAGGGACACCCTCAAAGCCTCCCTGATAAAGTGCAACATCCCCACCGATACCTGGGAGTCCCTGGCCAAAGATGAGTCCGCCCTAAGTGGAGGAAGTGCATCCGGGAGGGCGCTGAGCACCTCGAGTCTCGACGCCGAGAGCGTGCAGAAAGCAAGCGCAGGCAGCGGAAGGAGCGTGCGGCAAACCAGACTCCCCACCCACCCTTTCCCTCAACCACTGTCTGTCCCACCTGTGACAGAGACTGTAATTCCCGCATTGGACTGTTCAGTGGCATGAGAACTCACTTTTAGAGTGGAAGCGAGACTGCCTCGATTCCGAGGGACTGCCTCTGATGATGATGTTGTTGTATTCAACCACGGTGGGAGGAGGACCGAAATAAATGCCAAGTCGAATACTGACTGCAACACACACACACTCGCGTGTCTGCACGCACATTCCAGCAGAGATCACTGGATAGTGTTCAGAAGGGGAATAGCAATCAAAAGTGGACTTGACTTCCCCCAGGGAGGCATTCATGTACAACAAAAACACACACACACACACACACACACACACACACACACACACGCGAGCAGGGGCGAGTTCTCCCCGGTGTCCTGGGGCCAATATTTATCCCTCAATCAACATCACTAAAAAACAGATTATCTGGATCATTATCGCATTGCTGTGTGTGGGAGCTTGCTGTGCGCAAATTGGCTGCTGCGTTTCCCACATTACAACAGTGACTACACTCCAAAAGTACTTCATTGGCTGTGAAGGGCGTTGCGATGTCCTGAGGTTGGGAAAAGTGCTATATAAATGAAGTTTTTCTTCACGCACTCACACACACACGCACGCGCACACACGCGCACACATACGCGCACACACGCGCACACACACGCGCACACATACGCGCACACACGCGCTTCCCAACGTGGCCGTTGCTCAGCATTTTTACTGGCCTCGGGTTCAATACCGTCAACCAACGGGCTTCCAATGGCAGCCCGATGTGGTCGGCTGGTCCTTACGGGTTGCTTGCCAGCAGCGGTGGATTCAGGAGCCTTCCCTCATTCCCAACGGATCACGGGAGATCATCCTTCCGCAGGAGATGGGAGCGGGAACTTTTTCAACACCAGCGGGACCTTGGGGGTTGGGGGGGGGGGGGGGGGGCGGTTTAACCCAAGTGGAAACCCACTCTCTATGTTGACCCTATCGAAACGCTTCACAATCATAAAATATCCGCCGTAGCTCAGTGGGCAGCACCCTCGCCTCCGAGTCAGAAGGTCGTGGGTTCAAGTCCAGCACAAAAATCTAGGCTGACACTTCTAGTGCAGTGCCGAGGGAGCGCCGCACTGTCGGAGGGGCGGTACCGAGGGAGCGCCGCACTGTCGGAGGGGCGGTACCGAGGGAGCGCCGCACTGTCGGAGGGGCGGTACCGAGGGAGCGCCGCACTGTCGGAGGGGCGGTACCGAGGGAGCGCCGCACTGTCGGAGGGGCGGTACCGAGGGAGCGCCGCACTGTCGGAGGGGCGGTACCGAGGGAGCGCCGCACTGTCGGAGGGGCGGTACCGAGGGAGCGCCGCACTGTCGGAGGGGCGGTACCGAGGGAGCGCCGCACTGTCGGAGGGGCGGTACCGAGGGAGCGCCGCACTGTCGGAGAGGCGGTACCGAGGGAGCGCCGCACTGTCGGAGGGGCGGTACCGAGGGAGCGCCGCACTGTCGGAGGGGCGGTACCGAGGCAGCGCCGCACTGTCGGAGGGGCAGTACCGAGGGAGCGCCGCACTGTCGGAGGGGCAGTACCGAGGGAGCGCCGCACTGTCGGAGGGGCAGTACCGAGGGAGCGCCGCACTGTCGGAGGGGCAGTACCGAGGGAGCGCCACACTGTCGGAGGGGCGGTCTTTCGGATGAGACGTTAAACAGAGGCTCCCGTCTGTCCTCACGGCCACTATTTCGAAGAAGAGCAGAGGGAGGTATTCTGGGACCAATATTTATCCCTCAATCAATCACAAAAAACAGATTAAATGGGTCATTGTCACATTGCTGTGTGTGGGAGCTTTATGTGCGCAAATTGCCCGCCGTGTTTCCCACATTACAACAGTGACCACACTCCAAAAGTCCAGTGGTCATGAAAGGCGCTATATAAATGCAAGTCTTTCTTTCATTCCGAGATCTCCAGATTGCGATCGCCTCAGGTCTGGTATCACCCCTTGTTAATCTTGTTTTTCTTCCACGCCTGTTCCAGGTGTCTTGATATCCGTCTAATAATCGGGAATGGAGTACACTTTTTTTTGTGTTCCTTCCTCCCCCTCGGGCTAACCCCTGCTCTCCCGACAGTGCTGACTCAGGCTGGGTACGGTTCGAAGCCCCTTGGTGCTCTGCCAAAATGGCTACTCATTGTCTGTCAACCCAGACAGCCGGTGATGACAGGGTGCGCGGCTGCAAAAAAACTGGA
Source organism: Pristiophorus japonicus (assembly GCF_044704955.1). Lineage (NCBI taxonomy): Eukaryota > Metazoa > Chordata > Chondrichthyes > Pristiophoridae > Pristiophorus > Pristiophorus japonicus. The sequence continues at coordinate 87,110,020 of NC_091996.1, read as the reverse complement.
TCGCAGTCAAGCCCAATCCTGCCCGTGGCCTCCTGCATAAACCCTCTTGTTTTCCAGCTGTTGTCAATGGGTAGTAATCATCAGCTCGAGCACCCGCTGCTTTACACTTCGTTGAGGAAGAGAGTGTTCGAAGACCAGGCCCTCAAATCTGCCACCAAGCTCATAGTCTAATGATACCCGCCCTCCTGTATGGCTCAGAGACATGGACCATGTACAGTAGACACCTCAGGTCGCTGGAGAAATACCACCGACGATGTCTCCGCAAGATCCTGCAAATCCCCTGGGAGGACAGACGCACCAACGTTAGCGTCCTCAACCAGGCCAACATCCCCAGCATCGAAGCACTGACCACACTCGACCAGCTCCGCTGGACGGGCCACATCGAGATTCCCAAAGCAAGCGCTCTACTCGGAACTCCGACACGGCAAGCGAGCCCCAGGCGGGCAGAGGAAACGTTACAAGGACACCCTCAAAGCCTCCCTGATAAAGTGCAACATCCCCACCGACACCTGGGAGTCCCTGGGCCAAAGACCAGTCCGCCCTAAGTGGAGGAAGTGCATCCGGGAGGGCGCTGAGCATCTCGAGTCTCGTCGCCGAGAGCATGCAGATAACAAGCGCAGGCAGCGGAAGGAGCGTGCGGCAAACCAGTCCCACCCACCCTTTCCCTCAACCACTGTCTGTCCCACCTGTGACAGGGACTGTGGTTGTTGTACTGGACTGTTCAGCCACCTAAGGACTCATTCTAAGAGTGGCAGCAGGTCTTCCTCGATTCCGAGGGACTGCCTATGATGATGATGGTCATCTGTCCTAATGTGTCCCAAGTGGCTTGTGTCAGGGGAAACAAAAACGACCATGAAAGCAATTGCATTGTCTTAAAAGCCAAACTGATTGAGTGGACCTGCCCCTACCCCAATCCCCTCCTACCCGCGACTTCAGTCACACAATATTAACCCCCTCTGAAGAGCATGAGCGATGAATATATCGCCGCCCAAGTCCCACGAACAAAGGCCTATTAAATGACTTGAATCTAGTCCCACCACTATTTCAGGCAGTGCATGTTGGCCTTCTTGGCGAGAGGATTTGAGTATCGGAGCAGGGAGGTCTTACTGCAGTTGTAAAGGGCCTCGGTGAGACCACACCTTGAATATTGTGTACAGTTTTGGTCTCCTAATCTGAGGAAGGACATTCTTGCTATTGAGGGAGTGCAGCGAAGGTTCACCAGACTGATTTCCGGGATGGCAGGACTGACATATGAAGAAAGACTGGATCGACTAGGCTTATATTGATTGGAATTTAGAAGAATGAGAGGGGATCTCATAGAAACATATAAAATTCTGACGGGATTGGACAGGTTAGATGCAGGAAGAACGCTCCCGATGTTGGGGAAGTCCAGAACCAGGGGTCACAGTCTAAGGATAAGGGATAAGCCATTTAGGACCGAGATGAGGAGAAACTTCTTCACTCAGAGAATTGTGAGCCTGTGGAATTCTCTACCACAGAAAGTTGTTGAGGTCAGTTCTTTAGATATATTCAAAAGGGAGTTAGATGTGGCCCTAATGGCTAAAGGGGTCAAGGGGTATGGAGAGAAAGCAGGAATGGGGTACTGAAGTTGCATGATCAGCCATGATCATATTGAATGGTGGTGCAGGCTCGAAGGGCCGAATGGCCTACTCCTGCACCTATTTTCTATGTTTCTATGTTCCAGAACGTAATAACTTGCTGCAGTAAAAAAAATTCTCGTCTTAAAACTCCCCTTAACTTCCTCTGCTCGAAGGAGAATAAATCCAGCATCTTGTGTCTCCACATTAACTGAAGTCCCTTGTATCATTCTTTTAAACCTCCTCTGCACCCTCTCCAAAGCCTCTCCACCATCGACAAGGCCCAAGTCAGGAGTGTGATGGAGCACTCTCCACTTGCCTGGATGAGTGCAGCTCCAACAACACTCGAGAAGCTCGACACCATCCAGGACCAAGCTGCCCGCTCGATGGGCACGCTACCCACCACCTTCAACATTCACTCCCTCCACCACCAGCGCCCCCTGGCTGCAGTGTGCACCATCGACAAGATGCACTGCAGCAACTGGCCAAGGCTTCTTCGGCAGCACCTCCCAAACCCGCGACCTCCAACCCCTAGAAGGACAAGGGCAGCAGGTGCATGGGAACACCACCACCTCCACGTTCCCCTCCCAGTCACACACCGTCCCGACTTGGAAATATATCGGCCGTTCCTTCATCGTCGCCGGGTCACAATCCTGGAACTCCCTCCCTAACAGCACTGTGTGGGAGCACCTTCACCACACGGGACTGCAGCGGTTCAAGGCGGCGGCTCACCACCACCTTCTCAAGGGGCAATTAGGGATGGGCAATAAATGCCGGCCTTGCCAGCGACGCCCACATCCCATGAGCGAATACTTTTTTAAAAACACAATTTTGGGAGCACCGACACCACACACGCTGGAGCAGGGAGGAGGCCCACGGCCTACGTTCCCTGTTGGCTCACCGGCTTTTAAATGGTAAAAAAAACCGCGCCCGCACGCTATTGTGAACGGGCTGCGCAGATCCTCAAAGGAGGCACGCAATAAATCCCGGCCTTGCCAGTGACACCCACATCCTCGGGATGCATTTTTTTTTTAAATCCTTCCTAAAGTGTGATACATACATTTGGACACAACACTCCAGCGGATTTCAAACCAGCCACTTATCAAGGTTTGAATGTGTGAAATAATGCTGATTGAAGCATTCAATTGCTCTGTTCCCACCTTTGTCATTCTCCCACTCCCCCGTTCGCCCACTCCCAAATTCTCTCTGTCTCCTTCGCCACTGATTGAAAACGGGCTTATGAGTACCAGCTCGAAGCAAGCGGTGTCATCTGGATGAGAGCAGCCTTTGATATGCATATCGTCCTCTCAGAATGACTCTTTGATGAATTATGCAAGGACAGCTTCTGCGGGAGGTAGCTTGGGAGCAGGAGTGGAGCCAGTTAACTGCGAACGATCTTAAAGCAGGTACATGCGTCGTGTGGGATGGGCATCTCTCTGCATTAGCAAACCTGCCCCTCAACACTGAAGCACAAACGAGGGAACACACGTTTACATAACCACCTCTGACATCCTCAGGACACGGCAAAGTACATCACAGCCAATGAATTTCTTTTGAAGTGTACACAGCAGTTATTGTCCGCACACACGGCAGTGGGACGACCAGTGGTGTCGCTTGAAAGAAAGACGTGCATTTCTATAGCGCCTTTCACCACCACCGATTGTTCCCAAACATGCGTTTACAGCCAATTAAATACTTTTTGGAGTGTAGTCACCGTTGTAATGTGGGAAACGCAGCAGCCAACTTGTGCACAGCAAGCTCCCACAAACAGCAATGTGATCATGACCCAGATAATCTGTTTTTGTTATGTTGGTTGAGGGATAAATATTGGCCCCAGGACACCGGGGATAACTTCCCTGCTCTTCTTCGAAATAGCGCCATGGGATCTTTTACGTCCACCTGAGAGAGCAGACGGGCCCTCGGTTTGACGTCTCATGTGAAAGACGGCACCTCCGACAGTGCGGCACTCCCTCAGCACTGCCCCTCCGACAGTGCAGCGCGCTCCCTCAGCACTGCCCCTCCGACAGTGCGGCGCGCTCCCTCAGCACTGCCCCTCCGACAGTGCGGCGCTCCCTCAGCACCGCCCCTCCGACAGTGCGGCGCTCCCTCAGCACCGCCCTTCCGACAGTGCGGCGCTCCCTCAGCACCGCCCCTCCGACACTCCCTCAGCACCACCCCTCCGACACTCCCTCAGCACCGCCCCTCCGACACTCCCTCCGACACTCCCTCAGCACCGCCCCTCCGACACTCCCTCAGCACCGCCGCGCTCCTCCAGCACTGCACTGGGAGTGTCAGCCTGGATTTATGTGCTCAAATCCCTGGAGTGGGACTCGAACCCACAACCTTCTGACTCGGAGGCAAAACTGAGGAGAGACGGTACATTCCACATTGGGCCAGCGAAGACTCTCCCTCAATGAGTTTATTGCAATCTTCCTCACCGTCCCCCTCCTCCAAATCATTGCCCATCCCTCTCCTCTAATCAATCCCCTCCACCCCCTCCTCACTGCCCCCCTACTCCAACTCACCATTACCCCCCTCACCGTCCCCATCACCTCATCCCCTCCCCGCCACTCTCACTTCTCCCTCCTCCTTTTCACCTCCTCCCCATCCCTGCCTGCTCCCTCCCCTCCTTCTCCCTCCCCTCCCTTCTCACTGCCCCCCCTAACATCCCCATCTCCTCCTCCCCCCTCCTCTCAGTCCCCTCACCTTCACCCCCCCACCGCCCACCCCTTGCTTCCCTCGCCTCACCATACTCTCCCCTTCCCTCCTCCACTTCCCCCTCCTCTGTAAACAAAAAGACACTCGGTATTTTGGGATTGGCAGTGGGCGGGGCGAAGGTCAACCCTCCAATCAGCTGGCTCCTCACCAGCAGCCATGACACCAGGAAGCGCGAGACTCAAGAGAAGCCGATAGATGCATTCCCCCTCCCCCCACCATCTCCCTCCCCTCCCCTCCCCTCTCCCTCTCCCTCTCCCTCTCCCCTCCTCCTCCTCCTCCTCCTCCTCCTCCTCCTCCCATTCCCCCCTCCCGCCCCCCCATTCCCCTCCCTCACCCTCCTCCCCCCCCCCCCCACCTCCATTCCCCCTTCTCCTCCTCACCTGGGCACACGGTGTCCTTCTCGGCCGGCTGGTAGCCGGGGCCGCAGGTGCACTTGCCGACCGGCACGATCCACTCGCCGTCGCCGTTGCAGTAGAGCTTGAGGGGGATGGAGACCTCCACGGCGTTGGGGATGCAGGCACCCGGGGCGATGACCAGCGAGGTGGGCTCGGCCCCCGTCACCGTCTCGGGGAAGGAGGCAAAGCTGGCCACCATGGCCGGGCACTTCTTGAAGAAGACGCGGACGGACAAGAGGGCCATGCAGGCACCCTGGTCCTGGAAGGCCAGGTAGAAGCCATTGCCACGGAGGGGGCCCAGGTTGAGGATCTTGGTGTTGGCCCGTCCCACCTTCTTGTTGGGGAAGACCGAGTCGGCCGCCACCGTGTCCACCTTGATGTACGGGTTCTCCATCCAGGCCGGCGAGCCCTGGGTGGCTGAATCAGAGGCCGACTCATAGTAGTAGAGGTTGAATGTCTCCTTGCAGGAGCCGGGCACATTGGGGATGGATGAACAGTCCCGCATGGTGAATTTCAGCTCCACGTACACCCGCTGGGCGCCGCGCCTCGGCACATAGGTGGTGCGAAGCCAGTTGTTCTGGTTGGGCGAATAAATGTTGCAGATCTCATAAGTCCGCACCGTGTTCATCTCGTCGTCGCTCCCGCTCACCTCTTCCCACTGGGGTGGGGGGACACACACAAAGAGCAGGCCCGTCATACATTGCGAGGGAAGCAAACCGTCTCTGATCTCTGGGACCTCCTCCCCTTCCTCAACTCTCCCGAGATCTCTATCTCCTCCAGCTATACAACCCGAGATCTCTATCTCTTCCAGCTGTACAACCCTCCGAGATCTCTGTATCTCCTCCTCTTCCTCGACTCTCCCGAGAGCTCTGGGACCTCCTCCAGCCCCTACAACCCTACCAAATCTCCAGGACCTCCTCCTCTTCCTCAACTCTCCCGCAATCTCTGGGACCTCCTCCAGCCCCTACAACCCCCCCTCCCAGATCGCCAGGAAGTCCTCCTGTTCCTCAACCCTCCCGAGATCACTGGGACCTCCTCCAGCCCCTTCAACCCCCCTCCCAGATCTCCAGGAAGTCCTCCTGTTCCTCAACCCTCCCGAGATCTCTGCAATCATCCAGCTCCTACAACCCTCCAAGATCTCTGCATCTCCTCCTGCTCCTCAACTCCAAGATTTCTGTATCTCCTCCTACCCTACAACCCTCAGATTTCTATCTCCTCCAGCCCCTACAACCATCAAGGAAGAAAGCTGAAATATGGTGTTGAGATAGAGGATCAGCCATGATCATATGAATGGCGGTGCGGGCTCGAAGGGCCGAATGGCCTACTCCTGCATCTATTTTCTTTGTTTCTATGACCTGGAACGTGCTGCTAAAAGGGCGGTGGGAGCAGATTCAATAATGACTTTCAAAAGGGGAACTGGTTAAACACTTCAAAAAGGAAAACATTTTGCAGAGCTACGGGGAAAGAGCCGGGGTGGGGGGAGTGGGACTATTTGGATCGCTCTTTGAGAGCTGGCTTAGGCACGATGGGCCAAATGGCTTTCTCCGGTGCTGTAACATTCCATGAATTACGTAACACAGAGCGAGCAGATAAATCACAAATGACTTTTGACGGTGCAGCTTGCAAGATAACGTCTTATCAGGCATTGGAAAAATAGAAAAACTAATTACACTTTGAAGGGCAGGCACTTAAAGCAAAGGCGTCAATAGCAAGATCCTGGTGGGATAACTAGCCAAACACAGAGTATTGCCACGGTGCAAGATTAGACGCCAGAAGGCTACATAAAAGGCGGAGGTGTATCGAGTCGATCGGGAGATTATAAGCCCAATGCAAGTGTTAAATGACTCTCCATAAAGCATTTGTCAAATGCACTGGAGCAGCGGAGTGAAGGGTTATGGGGAGTGGGCGGGAAACATAGATACATAGAAAATAGGTGCAGGAGTAGGCCATTTGGTCCTTCGAGCCTGCACCGCCATTCAATGAGATCATGGCTGATCATTCATCTCAGTACCCCATTCCTGCTTTCTCGCCGTACCCCTTGATCCCTTTAGCCGTAAGGGCCACATCTAACTCCTTTTTGAATATATCCAATGAACTGGCCTCAACAACTCTCTGCGGTAGGGAATTCCACAGGTTCACAACTCTGAGCGAAGAAGTTTCTCCTCATCTCAGTCCTAAATGGGATGTGGAGCTGAGGCCAAGATCAGATCAGCCATGATCTCATTGAATGGCGGAGCAGGCTCGAGGGGCCGAATGGCCTGCTCCTGCTCCTATTTCTTGTGTTCTTAACCAGTGTTGGCCTTAACATCTTTAAACCTGCAAGGGGAAGGAGGGGCTTAAAGGACAGGGAGAACTAAACTGATTCGAACTCTCTTTCTTTCTGTATCGTAGTGATATCATTGTTTGGCTTTTGCTGGTTAAGTGAGTCGAAAAATGTAATTTTTAAGCCTCGCAGCATTGTTGATCAGAACGCAGGCGAGTCAGAGATAGTCTTTAGTCGATAAGATATGGAGCAACGGCCAAACGAACTGCCTGTATACTCTAACCATCAAAGATAAACACTTGCCTGAGAAAGTTAGGGAGGGACTGCTCCTGGGCCTGGCCAAGGAGGCCATTAATCAGTCCGGGCAGCGGGCAGTCGAGGGGGCCGTTCAGCCCAACTGCCTGCCTCTCTTCCGCGGTTACGGGCGCCCCTGGAGACGGAGCACGCAGTGTCCACCGGTACACTCGCGGCCTTCCGCGAGAGGTGGGCGCCGGAGGGACTGGAGTGCACCATCACCCCCGGCAACCAAATTTTAATTTGAAGTGTTTAGTGTTAAAAGTTCAATTTGTCGGTTAATAAGGGGGGGGGGGGGGCACTTGACTTATAGTTTCAACTTAAAATAGTTGTGGGCAATAACTAGGACTGGAGAACTTTAGCGATGAGGAAAGATTGGATAGGCTGGACCTATTCAGTTTTCTTTGGAACTGAGGAGGCTGAGGGGAGACCTTATTGAGATGCATAAAAAGGGGGCAGACAAAAGGCAGGTAACTATAGGCCGGTTAGTTTAAATCTAGTGGGGAAAATGCTTGAAACTATCATTAAGGAAGAAATAGCGGGACATCTAGATAGGAATAGTGCAATCAAGCAGACGCAGCATGGATTCATGAAGGGGAAATCATGTTTAACTAATTTACTGGAATTCTTGGAGGATATAACGAGCATGGTGGATAGAGGTGTACCGATGGATGTGGTGTATTTAGATTTTCAAAAGGCATTCGATAAGGTGCCACACAAAAGGTTACTGCAGAAGATAAAGGTACGCGGAGTCAGAGGAAATGTATTCGCATGGATCGAGAATTGGCTGGCGAACAGAAAGCAGAGTCGGGATAAATTGGTCCTTTTCAGGTTGGAAATCGGTGGTTAGTGGTGTGCCACAGGGATCAGTGCTGGGACCACAACTGTTTACAATAGATATAGATGACCTGGAAGAGGGGACAGAGTGTAGTGTAACAAAATTTGCAGATGACACAAAGATTAGTGGGAAAGCGGATTGTGTAGAGGACACAGAGAGGCTGCAAAGAGATTTAGATAGGTTAAGCGAATGGGCTAAGGTTTGTCAGATGGAATACAATGTCGGAAAGTGTGAGGTCATCCACCTTGGGAAAAAAAAACAGTAAAAGGGAATATTATTTGAATGGGGAGAAATTACAACATGCTGAGGTGCAGAGGGACCTGGGGGTCCTTGTGCATGAATCCCAAAAAGTTAGTTTGCAGGTGCAGCAGGTAATCAGGAAGGCGAATGGAATGTTGGCCTTCATTGCGAGAGGGATGGAGTACAAAAGCAGGGAGATCCTTCTGCAACTGTATAGGGTATTAGTGAGGCTGCACCTGGGGGTACAGAGACGATTCACTAGGCTGATTCCGGAGATGAGGGGGTTACCTTATGATGATAGATTGAGTAGACTGGGTCTTTACTCGTTGGAGTTCAGAAGGATGAGGGGTGATCTTATAGAAACATTTAAAATAATGAAAGGGATGGACAAGATAGAGGCAGAGAGGTTGTTTCCACTGGTCAGGGAGACTAGAACTAGGGGGCACAGCCTCAAAATACGGGGGAGCCAATTTAAAACCGAGTTGAGAAGAAATTTCTTCTCCCAGAGGGTTGTGAATCTGTGGAATTCTCTGCCCAAGGAAGCAGTTGAGGCTAGCTCATTGAATGTATTCAAGTCACAGATAGATAGATTTTTAACCAATAAGGGAATTAAGGGTTATGGGGAGCGGGCGGGTAAGTGGAGCTGAGTCCACGGCCAGATCAGCCATGATCTTTTTGAATGGCGGAGCAGGCTCGAGGGGCTAGATGGCCTACTCCTGTTCCTAATTCTTATGTTCTTATGAGGGGCCTGGATAGAGTGGATAGGACGGACCTATTTCCCTTAGCAGAGGGGTCAACAACCAGGGAGCATAGATTTAAAGTAATTGAGGGGAGGTTCAGAGGGGATTTGAGGGGAAATTCCTTCACCCAGAGGGTGGTGGGGGTCTGGAACTCATTGCCTGAAAGGGTGGTAGAGGCAGAAACCCTCACCACATTTAAAAAGTACTTGGATGTGCGCCTGAAGTGCCGTAACCTGCAGGGCTACGGACCGAGAGCTGGAAAGTGGGATTAGGCCGGGTGGCTCTTTGTCGGCCGGCACGGACACGATGGGCCGAATGGCCTCCTTCCGTGCTGTAAATTTCTACGAACCCGTTAAAACAAAAGATAGTGAAGGGACATGTGACAGGGCTTAGTAAACGTAGAAACATGTGAATTCCTACATAGCAGGGTAGAAAAAAAGTTTTAAAAAGTAGGTGTTAGAATGTGCATTTATATCACAGCTTTCACAACATCAGGACGTCCAAAAGCGCTTTACAATGAACTACTTTTGAACCACAGCCACTGTTGTAATGTAGGAAACACAACAGCCAATTTGCGCACAGCAAGCTCCCACAAACAGCAATGTGATAATGACCCAGATAATCTGTTTTTGTTATATTGATTGAGGGATAAATATTGGCCGCAGGACACCGGGGAGGACTTCCCCTGCTCTTCTTCAAAATAGTGCCATGGAATCTTTTGGGCAGACGGGGCCTCGGTTTAACGTCTCATCCGAAAGACGGCACCTCCGACAGTGCAGCGCTCCCTCAGCACTGCACTGGGAGTGTCGGCCTAGATTTATGTGCTCAAGTCCCTGGAGTGGGACTCGAACCCACAACCTTCTGACTCCGAGGTGAGAGAGAGAGTGTAAGGACAGATACATCGGTATTCGTTGCGGTTTGGACAACCAAGTACACCGAGCTGGGAACTGTAGCGGGTGAGAATTCTAGAGTGAACTTGCAAGGTATTGCTGGAGGGAATTATTAAGGATGTCAAAGCAGCGCATTTGGAAAGAGGTGACATGATAGGTCCAAGTCAGCATGGATTTATGAAAGGGAAATTATGCTTGACAAATCTTCTGGAATTTTTTGAGGATGTTTCCAGTAGAGTGGACAAGGGAGAACCAGTTGATGTGGTGTATTTGGACTTTCAGAAGGCTTTCGACAAGGTCCCACACAAGAGATTAATGTGCAAAGTTAAAGCACATGGGATTGGGGGTCGTGTGCGGACGTGGATTGAGAACTGGTTGGCAGACAGGAAGCAAAGAGTAGGAGTAAATGGGTTCTTTTCAGAATGGCAGGCAGTGACTAGTGGGGTACCGCAAGGTTCTGTGCTGGGGCCCCAGCTGTTTACATTGTACATTAATGATTTAAACGAGGGGATTAAATGTAGTATCTCCAAATTTGCAGATGACACCAAGTTGGGTGGCAGTGTGAGCTGCGAGGAGGATGCTATGAGGCTGCAGAGTGACTTGGATAGGTTAGGTGAGTGGGCAAATGCATGGCAGATGAAGTATAATGTGGATAAATGTGAGGTTATCCACTTTGGTGGTAAAAACAGAGAGATAGACTATTATCTGAATGGTGACAGATTAGGAAAAGGGGAGGTGTAACGAGACCTGGGTGTCATGGTACATCAGTCATTGAAGGTTGGCATGCAGGTACAGCAGGCTGTTAAGAAAGCAAATGGCATGTTGGCCTTCAAAGCGAGGGGATTTGAGTACAGGGGCAGGGAGGTGTTGCTACAGTTGTACAGGGCCTTGGTGAGGCCACACCTGGAGTATTGTGTACAGTTTTGGTCTCCTAACTTGAGGAAGGACATTCTTGCTATTGAGGGAGTGCAGCGAAGGTTCACCAGACTGATTCCCAGGATGGCAGGACTGACATATGAAGAAAGACTGGATCAACTGGGCTTGTATTCACTGGAGTTCAGAAGAATGAGAGAGGGTCTCATAGAAACGTTTAAAATTCTGACGGGTTTAGACAGGTAAGATGCAGGAAGAATGTTCCCAATGTTGGGGAAGTCCAGAACCAGAGGTCACAGTCTAAGGATAAGGGGTAAGCCATTTAGGACCGAGATGAGGAGAAACTTCTTCACCCAGAGAGTGGTGAACCTGTGGAATTCTCTACCACAGAAAGTTGTTGAGGCCAATTCACTAAATATATTCAAAAAGGAGTTATATGTAGTCCTTACTACTCGGGGGATCAAGGGGTATGGCGAGAAAGCAGGAATGGGCTACTGAAGTTGCATGTTCAGCCATGAACTCATTGAATGGTGGTGCAGGCTCGAAGGGCCAAATGGCCTACTCCTGCACCTATTTTCTATGTATCTATGCAAGCGTTTAAGATCATAAGAATTAGCAGGAGTCGGCCAATCGGCAGATCATGGCAGATCTTCTACTTCAAATCCACTTTCCTGCACTATCCTCAAATTCCTTGATTCCCTTAATATCCAAAAATCTATCGATCTCAGCCTTGAATATATTCAACGACACAGCCCTCTGGGGCAGAGAATTCCAAATATTCACCACCCTCTGAGTGAAGAGGTTTCTCCTCATCTCAGTCCTAAATGGCCGACCCCTTATCCTGAGACTGTGTGACCCCTGGCTCTCGACTCCCCAGCCCGGGGGAAACATCCTCCCTGCATCTACCCTGTCGAGCCCTGTAAGAATTCTGTACATTTCAATGAGATCACCTCTCATTCTTCTAAACTCGAGAGAATATCGGCCTAGTCTGCTCAATCTCTCCTCATCGGACAATCCCCCCATCCCAGGAATCAGTCTGGTGAACCTTCGTTGCACTCTCTCAATGGTAGGTATATGCTCAGTTAATCAAGAATAGTTATTACTTGTAAGATTACTTCCTATCGATGTCAACCATAAATGCTCTGAACCCGATTAATTTGAGGAGGAAGTTATTACAATCTTGCCGTTCCGCCCCCCCCTGCCCCCAACTCACTAAAAAAGTCAAGACATAAGAAATAGGAGCAGGAGTCGGCCATTCGGCCCGTCGAGCCTGTTGCGCCATTCAATAAGATCATGGCTGATCCGATCATGGGCTCAGCTCCACTTCTCGGGGTTCGTGCCACTAACCGCCCGCCCATGCTGGAGCGCTCTCGCGGGAGCATCGGAGCCACCAATGAGCGCAGGCTCAGTTGCGGCGCTGCCACCACAGTTGAATAGCCGCCAGATGGCCCCGATTTTGAACACCTCTTATCCGGTCGCCCCTCAGCCTTCTCTGCTCCGAGGAGAAGGATCCCGGGTTCCTCCGCATAACTGAAGCCACCTCGGCCCTGATAGCGTTCCAGTAAATCTCCTCTATGCCCTCTCCTAGGCCTTCATATCCTTCCTAAAGTGCGGTGCCCAGAATTGGGACACGGTACTCCAGCTGGGGCCGAAACAGTGATTTATTAAAAAGGTTCGCTTGTGTCAGTGTCAGCTGTGGCTCAGTGGGTAGCACTCTCGCTCGCCTCGGAGTCAGAAAGTTGAGAGTTCGAGACCCACTCCAGGGACTTGAAACATACAAGATAACGATCGAAACATATAAGATTAGGAGGGTGCTTGACAAGGTTGGATGCAGTGAGAATATTTCCACTCATTCGGGGAAACTGAAACTCGGGGACATAGTCTCAGAATAAGGGGCCGCCCATTTAAAATGGAGATGAGGAGGAATTTCTTCTCAAAGGGTTGCAAATCTGTGGAATTCTCTGCCCCCAGAGAGCTGTGGAGACTGGGTCATTGAATATATTTAAGGTGGAGAGAGACAGATTTTTGAACGATAAGGGAGTGAAGGGTTATGGGAAGCGGACAGGGAAGTGGAGCTGAGTCCATGATCGGATCAGCCGTGATCTTATTGAATGGCGGAGCAGGCTCGAGGGGCCGAATGGCCGACTCCTGCTCCTATTTCTTATGTTGAGCACAATAATCGAGGCTGACACTCCCAGTGCAGTGCTGAGGGAGCACCGCACTTTCAGATGAGACGTTAAACCGAGGTCCCGTCTGCCGTGGGCGTAACAGATCCTGCGGCACTTATGGAAGAAGAGCAGGTGAGTTATCCCCTGGGGTCCAATACTTAGCCCTCAAGCAACGTCACTAAAACAGATGATCCGGGTCATTATCCCATTGCTGTGTGTGGGAGCTTGCTGTGCGCAAATTGGCGTTTCCCACATTACAACAGTGACCGCACTCCAAATAAAAACTTCATTGGTGGTCGTGAAAGGCGCTATATAAATGCAAGTCTTTCTTTATCTCAATGCCTCTGTTGATGAAGTCAAGGATCCCTGTGTCGGGCTCCAGAGAAGGTCTCCCTGCCTCCCTGTGCACGAACTAAAGGCTTCGGGGTTAATATTCTGCACAGGCAATCCTGGAAAGAGAGGGAGGACTAAAGGACAAATGCAATGCTCACCCCAGACTCTGGATACACGGTCCACTTCAGGTCTGCTGTCTCCAGTCGTGTGTTCATCAACATTTCTGTGACAAGAGTAAAAAAAAAATAAGTTGTGGTTTTCCCAGAAAGATATCTCTCCCGCTGATCAAACTCAACCGTCCTCGATAAATCGAGCAAAATTGGGATGTTCACGCAATGCTCAAGACGTCTCTCAAAAAGTGCTTCGCTGACAATTAGTTTACTTTCGAAGTACCTGTACTGGCTCAGTGGGCAGCGCTCTCTCTCGCCTCAGAGTCAGAAGGTTGCGGGTTCAAGACCCACTCCAGGGACTCGAGCACAAAAATCCACGGCTGACACGCCCAGTGCTGAGGGAGCGCCGCACTGTCGGAGGGGCGGTGCTGAGGGAGCACCGCACTGTCGGAGGGGCAGTGCTGAGGGAGCGCCGCACTGTCGGAGGGGCGGTGCTGAGGGAGCGCCGCACTGTCGGAGGGGCGGTGCTGAGGGAGCGCCGCACTGTCGGAGGGGCCAGTGCTGAGGGAGCGCCGCACTGTCGGAGGGGCCAGTGCTGAGGGAGCGCCGCGCTGAGGGTGCGCCACACTGTCGGAGGGGCCGTCTTTTGGATGAGACGCCAAAACGAGGCCCCGTCTGTTCTCTTGGATGGATGTAAAAGATCCCACGGCCATGATTGGAAAATCAGGGGAGTTCCTCTCGGGTGTCCTGGGCCAATATTTATCCCTCAACCAACACCAGTAACGCACATAATCCGGGTCATTATCACATTGCTGTTTGTGGGAGCTTGCTGTGCGCAAACTGGCTGCCGCGTTTCCCACATTACAACAGTGACTGTACTTCAAAAAGTACTTCATTGGCTGTAAAGCGCTTTGGCATGTCTGGTGGTCGTGAAAGGCGCTATATAAATGCATGTTTTTCTTTCTTTTTAAATCTTCTCTGCACACGCTCCAAGGCCTCCACATCCTTCCTAAAGTGCGGTGCCCAGAATTGGACACAATATTTCCACCTCCCGAACATCGCACGTCTCCCCCCCCTGCCTCAGCTCATCCGCTGCTAAAGCCCTCATCCGTGCCTTTGTTATCTCTAGACTTGACTATTCCAATGCACTCCTGGCTGGCCTCCGACATTCCACCCTGCGTAAACTAGAGGTGATCTAAAACTCGGCTGCCCGATGTGCTAACTCGCACCGAGTCCCGCTCACCCATCACCCCCTGTGCTCGCTGCCCCGTGTCCTAACTCGCACCGAGTCCCGCTCACCCATCACCCCCTGTGCTCGCTGCCCCGTGTCCTAACTCGCACCGAGTCCCGCTCACCCATCACCCACTGTGCTTGCTGCCCCGTGTCCTAACTCGCACCGAGTCCCGCTCACCCATCACCCCCTGTGCTCGCTGCCCCGTGTCCCGCTCACCCATCACCCCCTGTGCTCGCTGTCCCGTGTCCTAACTCGCACCGAGTCCCGCTCACCCATCACCCCGTGCGCTCGCTGCCCCGTGTCCTAACTCGCACCGAGTCCCGCTCACCCATCACCCCCTGTGCTCGCTGCCCCCGTGTCCTAACTCGCACCGAGTCCCGCTCACCCATCACCCCTTGTGATCGCTGCCCCGTGTGCTAACTCGCACCGAGTCCCGTTCACCCATCACCCCTTGTGCTCGCTGCCCCGTGTCCTAACTCGCACCGAGTCCCGCTCACCCATCACCCCCTGTGCTCGCTGCCCCGTGTCCTAACTCGCACCGAGTCCCGCTCACCCATCACCCCCTGTGCTCACTGACCTACATTGGCTCCCGGTTAAGCATCGCCTCAATTTCAAAATTCTCATCCGTCTTTTCCAATCCCTCCATGGCCCTCGCCCCCTCCCTACTCCTCTAGCCCCCCCCCACCCCACCCCGAGATGTCTGCGCTCCTCTAATTCTGCCCTCTTGACCATCCCTGATTATAATCGCTCCACCATCGGTGGCCATGCCTTCTGTTGCCTGGACCCCAAGCTCTGGAACTCCCTGCCTGAACCCCTCTACCTCTCTTTCCTCCTTCAAGACGCTCCTTAAAACCGACCTCTCTGACCCAGCTTTTGGTCACCTGCCCTAATTTCTACTTATGCGGCTCGGTGTCAAATTTTTTAAATCTCATAATACTCTCGTGAAGCACCTTGGGATGTTGCGCTACGTTAAAGGCGCTATATAAATACACGTTAGTGTTGAGGCCGGACCAGTGTTTTATGAAGGTTCATCATAACTCCCTTGACACGTAAACGTGGCCAAAAGCAACCGTGTGACACGGGGAAAAAAATCAGAGTGCAGTCCAACCACATTGGCCCTGAAATTCCGATCAGAAGCTTATTTCAAAACTGCGTGTCCTTGTACACCAGTCAGTGAAAGCAAACATGCCGGGGCAGCAAGCAGTTAGGAAGGCAAATGGTATGTTGGCCTTCATTGCAAGAGGATTTGAGTACAGGAGCAAGGATGTCTTACTACAGTTATACAGGGCCCTGGTGAGACCGCACCTGGAGTATTGTGTGCAGTTTTGGTCTCCTTACCTAAGAAAGGATATACTTGCCATAGAGGGAGTGCAGCGAAGGTTCACCAGACTGATTCCTGGGATGGCAGGACTGTTGTATGAGGAGAGTTTGGGTAGACTAGGCCGGTATTCACTGGAGTTTAGAAGAATGAGAGGGGATCTCATTGAAACGTATAAAATTCTGATGGGGTTGGACAGACTGGATGTGGGGCGGATGTTTCCCCGGGGCTGGGAAGTCTAGAACAAGGGCTCACAGTCTCAGGATACGGGGTAGGAAATTTAGGAGCGAGATGAGGAGAAATGTTTTCACTCCGAGGGTGGTGAACCTGTGGAATTCTCTACCACAGAAGGCTGTGGAGGCCAAGTCACTGAATATATTTAAGAGGGAGATAGGTAGATTTCTAGACACAAAAGGCATCAAGGGGTATGGGGAGAAAGCGGGAATATGGTGTTGAGATAGAGGATCAGCCATGATCATATTGAATGGCGGAGCAGGCTCAAAGGGCCGAATGGCCTACTCCTGCTCCTATTGTCTATGTTTCTACATATGCCTCCAACCGGAGAATTTCTCTGTCAGTACCTGGCGGTCCGGGAGGAGCGTAGGATTCTGGTGGTGGGGGAGGCCTTCTCTTCCCGCGCTGTGAAGAGCGCTCCCGTCCTCCAGGATCCCACGGAGACGGCGCAGTCACATGTGACTGCTCAGCCAATCGGGTGCAGTATTCCACAGCTTTCTCATTAATGGCAATGGGAAGTCCGTATCGACCAGTTCTCATCACCAATAATGAGAAAAAAAAACACACTAAACACCATAATAAAAAAAAACACACCTCACATAATTAAAATTAACTGAAATTAAAGTTAAAGTCTTGAGAGAAAAAAAAATTCCGATTTTTTAAAAAGTTCTTTTTAATTATGGTTTAAAATAAACGTACCGTAGTGGGCAGGGTTTTTAAACAAAATGTGTTTTTTAAATTTTGTTTTTAATGTTTTAAGTGTGTTTTAAAACTCTTACACCTGTAAAAGTGGGCATTGCATCTGGTTTTAACCAGGTGCAAGAGTTTCGAGGCCATTGGCTGGGCAAGATACGGGTAAATCCCGCAATCTTGCCCGTGCAAGTGTCCTCGCACCCGAAAATACGGAAGATCTGACAGATGGGAAAGCCGGTTTTCGAGGCATGTGCATTGAACGCCGGAAACCGGCTTTTGCGATGTCTTCCCGGGTCCATACACACTCTGTACCAACCCCAGGGGGAGGCTGGTATTTCCGGGACACCATCTGGAATTGGATTGGGTTAGCGATCAGAACTGGATACCTACGGATTAAATGGAGAAAGATTGCAAAGTGCCGCAGTACAGCGGGACCTGGGGGTACTTGTGCATGAAACACAAAAGGTTAGTATGCAGGTACAGCAAGTGATCAGGAAGGCCAATGGTATCTTGGCCTTTATTGCAAAGGGGATGGAGTATAAAAGCAGGGAAGTGCTGCTACAGTTATACAGGGTATTGGTGAGGCTACACCTGGAGTACTGCGTGCAGTTTTAGTTTCCATATTTACGAAAGGATATACTTGCTTTGAAGGCAGTTCAGAGAAGGTTCACTCGGTTGATTTTGGAGATGGAGGGGTTGACTTATGAGGAAAGGTCGAGTAGGTTGGGCCTCTACTCATTGGAATTCAGAAGAATGAGAGGTGATTTTATTGAAACGTATAAGATTATGAGGGGGCTTGACAAGGTGGATGCAGAGAGGATGTTTCCACTGATGGGGGAAGACTAGAACTAGGAGACATAATCTTAGAATAAGGGGCCGCCCATTTAAAACTGAGATGAGGAGGAATTTCTTCTCTCAGAGGGTTGTAAATCTGTGAAATTCGCTGCCTTAGAGAGCTGTGGAAGCCGGGACATTGAATAAATTTAAGACAGAGATAGACAGTTTCTTAACCGATAAGGGAATAAGGGGTTATGGGGAGCGGGTGGGGAAGTGGAGCTGAGTCCATGATCAGATCAGCCATGATCGTATTAAATGGCGGAGCAGGCTCGAGGGGCTGTATGGCCGACTCCTATTTCTCATGTTCTTATTTAAATGTCCTCGCTCCCAAAAATACGGAAGATCTGACAGATGGGAAAAGCCGGTTTTTAGCGTTGGGCCTCTACACATTGGAATCCAGAAGAATGAGAGGTGATCTTATCGAAACGTAGAAGATTATGAGGGGGCTTGACAAGGTGGATGCAGAGAGGATGTTTCCACTGATGGGGGGAGACTAGAACTATGGGGCATAGTCTTAGAATAAGGGGCCGCCCATTTAAAACTGAGATGAGGAGAAATTTCTTCTCTCAGAGGGTTGTAAATCTCTGGAATGCACTGCCTCATTGTGCGCCGAAAACCGGCTTTTGCGATGTCTTCCCAAGTCCGTGCACATTCCGTACGGACCCCGGGATTTCAGGGGCACCATCTGGAATCAGATTGGGTTTGCGATGGGGAACGCGATATAAGCTACCGGATTAGCTCGGCTCGGCGAGTTACACCGAGCAGAAGAATGTGTCTGAAAGTGGAGAAGCAATGCCTCTGCCTATTATCCGTACGGTGCGTGTCGCAACATGGAAGACACAACTCGTGTGTGTGTGTGTGTGTGTGTGTGTGTGTGTGTGTGATGTTGGAACACCAGGATTGCAAAGAATGTCAGACATAACCGCACAGGCGGATCATTAGATCAGGTGTCTATTCACAAGGAACTGGGTGGAAGGTCAGAGCTCAGAGCACAAAGTTGCACAGAGCAGACAAGGTGTGTCAGAGACAGCAGCTGCTCGATGACATCAGGCCACAGCTTTAAAGTCCCGCAGCCTTCCCACAGTTCCCAGCTCGTGGGAATGAGGAAACCAGAAAGAAAAGACAAAGACGACAAAACACTTGCCTTTCTACCTAAGAAACAGGAGCAGGAGTCGGCCATTCGGCCCCTCGAGCCTGCTCCGCCATTCAATAAGATCATGGCTGATCTGATCATGGACTCAGCTCCACTTCCCTGCCTGCTCCCCATAAGCCTTCACTCCCCTATTGTTCAACCATCTGTCTATCGCCACCTTAAATATTTTTTTGCATATATTCGTTCATAGACGTCGCTGGCAAGGCCGGCCCTTATTGCCCATCCCCTGACTGCTCTCGAGAAGGTGGTGGTGAGCCGCCTTCTTGAACCGCTGCAGTCCGTGTGATGAAGGTGCTCCCACAGTGCTGTTAGGGAGGGAGTTCCAGGATTTTGACCCTCAGCACCGCCCCTCCGACAGTGCGGCGCTCCCTCAGCACCGCCCCTCCGACAGTGCGGCGCTCCCTCAGCACCGCCCCTCCGACAGTGCGGCGCTCCCTCAGCACCGCCCCTCCGACAGTGCGGCGCTCCCTCAGCACCGTCCCTCCGACAGTGCGGCGCTCCCTCAGCACCGCCCCTCCGACAGTGCGGCGCTCCCTCAGCACCGCCCCTCCGACAGTGCGGCGCTCCCTCAGCACCGCCCCTCCGACAGTGCGGCGCTCCCTCAGCACCGCCCCTCCGACAGTGCGGCGCTCCCTCAGCACCGCCCCTCCGACAGTGCGGCGCTCCCTCAGCACCGCACTGGGAGTGTCGGCCTGGATTTATGTGCTCAAGTCGCTGGAGTGGGACTCGAACCCACAACCTTCTGACTAAGAGGCGAGAGTGCTGCCCACTGAGCCACAGCTGACACTAGAGGAGGAGGCTCGTGTGGAGCATAAACTCCGGCACGGACCCAATGGTCCTAATGGTGTGTTCCTGTGCTGTAAATATGATATAATACCATGTACTGTGTGACGAATAGGAGTTGCCCCCGGGGAAAACAGACCGTTTTTCATGGAATGTAGAATGATCTAAATTTGCAGATGATTAACTTGTGTGGATAAGACAGATGTTTGTTGCAGTTCTGAGATTGCCAAAATTATTATTTTTAAAAAAATATTCATTCACATGATGTGGGCGTCGCTGGCTTGGCTAGCCTTTATTGCCCTTAATTAGCTCTCAGTCAACATAAAAATACAGATGATCTGGGTCATTATCACATTGCTGTGTGTGGGAGCTTGCTGTGCGCAAATTGGCTGCCGCGTTTCCCACATTACAACAGTGACCGCACTTCAAAGAGTGCTTCATTGGCTGTAAAGGGCTTTGAGACATCCGGTGGTCGTGAAAGGCGCTATACAAATGCAAATCTTTCTTTTGTAACGGCAGGTCGCCCCTCAGCCTTCTCATTGGTAGAGAAGAGAGCGCCAGGCTGTTCAGTCACTCCCGCTCGTTATCCCCTCTCTGGTACAACACCGCCTCCAGTGCACGAACGCAGCCTTTGGCCGCCTGAGGAAGACCAGGCCTTCAAATCCGGCACCAAGCTCATGGTCTACAGGGCTGTAGTGATACCCGCCTTCCTGTATGGCTCAGAGACGTGGACCATGTACAGTAGACACCTCAAAGCGCTGGAGAAATACCACCAGCGCTGCCTCCGCAAGATCCTGCAAATCCCCTGGGAGGACAGACGCACCAACGTTAGCGTCCTCGACCAGGCCAACATCCCCAGCATCGAAGCACTGACCACACTCGACCAGCTCCGCTGGACGGGGCCACATTGTCCGCATGCCCGACAGGAGCAAGCGCTCTACTCGGAACTCCTACACGGCAAGCGAGCCCCAGGTGGGCAGAGGAAACGTTACAAGGACCACCCTCAAAGCCTCCCTGATAAAGTGCAGCATCCCCACCGACACCTGGGAGTCCCTGGCCAGCTCGCCCTAAGTGGAGGAGAACATCTGGGGAGGGCGCTGAGCACCTCGAGTCTCGTCGCCGCGAGCATGCAGAAAGCAAGCACAGGCAGCGGAAGGAGCGTGCGGCAAACCAGTCCCACCCACCCTTTCCTTCAACCACTGTCTGTCCCACCTGTGACAGGGACTGTGGCTCTCGTATTGAACTGTTCAGTCACCCGAGAACTCACTTTTGGAGTGGAAGCAAGTCTTCCTCAATTCCGAGGGACTGCCTCTGATGATAGCTCTGGTATCATCGAATCATAGAAATTTACAGCACGGAAGGAGGCCCATTTTGCCCCAAAGGCTTTCTTTATGTCGAATTGCCCTCGAGAAGGTGGTGGTGAGCCGGCTTCTTGAATACAACGGAGTGGCTCGCTGGGCCATTTCAGAGGGCAGTTAAGAGTTAACCACCTTGCCGTGGGTCTGGAGTCACGTATAGGCCAGACTGGGCAAGGGCGGCAGATTTCCTTTCCTGAAGAACATTAGTGAACCAGATGGGTTTTTACGACAATCCGGTAGTCCACGGTCATCATTACTGAGAATAGCTCTTTATTCCAGATTTATTTAATTAACTGAATTTAAATTTCCCAATTAATGTATTTGTGAAGCTTCTGTTATAGGTCGTGTCTTGATCGTGACTGGGTTTAATGAGTTTCTGTGATTTCTGTGCAAATACCAAACGGAAAAGACCATCAATACGAAAAAGTTCACTCGGTTGATTAATTGGATAAAGGGGTTGTCTTATGAGGAAAGGTTGAGCAGGTTGGGCCTCTACTCATTGGAGTTTAGAAGAATGAGAGGTGATCTTATTGAAACGTGTAAAATTCTGAGGGGGCTGGACAGGGTGGATGCAGAGAGGATGGTTCCCCGCGTGGGGGAATCTAGAACTAGGGGGCATAGTCTCAGAATAAGGGGTCGCCCATTTAAAACTGAGATGAGGAGGAATTTCTTCTCTCAGAGGGTCGCGAATCGTTGGAATTCTCTGGCCCAGAGAGCTGTGGAGGCTGGGTCATTGAATATATTCAAGGCGGAGATAGACAGATTCTTGAACGATAAGGGAGTCAAGGGTTATGGGGAGCGGGCGGGGAAGTGGAGCTGAGTCCATGATCGGATCAGCCATGATCTTATTGAATGGCGGAGCAGGCTCGAGGGGCCGAATGGCCGACTCCTGCTCCTAATTCTTATGTTCTTATAAGAAACCTTTTTACGCAGCAAGTGGTCACAATCCGGAATGCACTGCCTGAAAGGCAGATTCAAGAGGAACTTTCAAAAGAGAACTGGATATGTACATGACAAGGAGACATTAGCAGGGCTGTGGGGAAACAGGGGAATGGGACGAAAAGGATATATCTTTCAAAGAGCTAAGATTAAGCAAAATTACGTTAAACCTTTATAAATCTCTGGTTAGGCCCCAGCCGGAGTATCGTGTCCAATTCTGGGCACCACACTTTAGGAAGGATGGGAAGGCCTTAGAGAGGGTGCGGAGGAGATTGACCAGAATGGTTCCAGGGATGAGGGACTTCAGTTACGGGGACAGACTGGAGAAGCTGGGGTTGTTCTCCTTGGAGCAGAGAAGGTTAAGTGGAGACTTAATAGAGGTGTTCAAAATGATGAGAAGGTTTGATAAGACCGAATGAGGAGAGATTGTTTCCAGTGACAGAAGGGTCAGTAACCAGAGGACAAAGGTTTAAGGTCATTGGCAAAAGAACCAGAGGGGGAGATGAGGAGAATTAAATTTTACGCAGAGAGGCCTTGGTGAGACCGCACTTGGAGCAGTGTGTACAGTTTTGGTCTCCTTACCTAAGGAAGGATATACTTGTCATAGAGGGAGTGCAGCGAAGGTTCACCAGACTGATTCCTGGGATGGCAGGACTGTCGTATGAGGAGAGATTGGGTCGACTAGGCCTGTATTCACTGGAGTTTAGAAGAATGAGAGGGGATCTCATTGAAAGGTATAAAATTCTGACGGGGTTGGACAGACTGGATGCGGGGAGGATGTTTCCCCCTGGCTGGGAAGTCTAGAACAAGGGCTCACAGTCTCGGGATACGGGGTAGGAAACTTAGGAGCGAGATGAGGAGAAACGTTTTCACTCAGAGGGTGGTGAACCTGTGGAATTCTCTACCACAGAAGGCTGTGGAGACCAAGTCACTGAATATATTTAAGAGGGAGATAGATAGATTTCTAGACACAAAAGGCATCAAGGGGTATGGGGAGAAAGCGGGAATATGGTGTTGAGATAGAGGATCAGCCATTGAATGGCGGAGCAGGCTCGAGGGGCCGAATGGCCTACTCCTGCTCCTATTGTCTATGTTTTTATGATCGGGAACGCGCTGCTGAAACAGCGGTCGGAGCAGATTTAATAATGACTTTCAAAAGGGGAACTGGTTAAATACTTCAAAAGTAAAATATTTTTCAGAGCTATGGGGAAAGAGCTGGAGGAGGTGGGTGCGGGGGGGGGGGGGGGAGTGGGACTATCTAGATCGCTCTTTCAGAGAGCTGGCATAGATATGCTGGGCCGAATGGCTTTCTCCGGTGCTGTAACATTCTATGAATTACGTAACACAGAGCGAGGTGAATCACAAATGAATTTTAACGTTGCGGCTTGTAAGATAGCGCCTTATCAGGCATTGGAAAAAAATAGAAAAACTAATTATACTTTGAAGGGTAGGCGCTTAAAGCAAAGGAGTCAACAGCAAGATCCCGGTGGGATAACTAACCAAACACAGAATGTCGCCACAGTGCAAGATCAGACGCCAGAAGGCTACATAAAAGGCGGAGGTGTATCGAGTCAATCGGGAGATTATAAGCCCAATGGAAGTGTTAAATGACTCTCCATAAAGCATTTGTCAAATGCACTGGAGCAGCGGAGTGAAGGGTTATGGGGATCGGGCGGGAAGTGGAGTTGAGGCCGAGATCAGATCAGCCATGATCTTCCTGAATGGCGGAGCAGGCTCGAGGGGCCGAATGGCCGACTCCTGCTCCTATTTCTTATGTTCTTATTGTGTCCACCGCACTCACACGGGGCCCAAGTTTCCCCAGGAGTTGCACTGGCTTTTTTGGAGCGACTTTATTTTTCTGGAGTATATTTTTACTTGCAATTCTGGCCATTTAATTTGCACCAGTGTAAGTGAGTTAGTTAGTTTTTTTTTTTTAAAGTTTAGTTTTTTTTTTCCCCCAAAAGGGGGCGTTCCCAGGTTCCCAGCCACTTACGCCTGTTTTGGCCACTTAAGCAAGTTTGGCCAGCAAATAGTTGCTCCAAACTAACTTAGACCAGTGTATGTGGCCGCTTCAGTCCGCACAGAAAGACCTTCCCTAGCGTTAAGGAATCGGCGCAAGTCATTACATTTAAAGCACCACCAAGCACCAAACAAAGTAATAAGCACTCAATAAAAAGTAAAGAACTGAAGTAAATCCTATCTTCAACTAAACTCGGCAGCGGCTAGCTGTGCGGGAGTCCCTTCGGCCTGGGATAGGGTCGGGAGAACGCGGCATCTGAATGGGGGGGGGGGGGGGGGAAAGAGAGGGAGGGAGAAGGCTCAACATGGCAGGCTGGGGTGGGTGGTGAACGCAACATCTTAACTGGGGGAGGGGGGGGGGGGGCAGAGGGGATTTTTTTGAGATAGAGAGACACACCCGCACGAAATGTATTCGATTTGGTCAACAAAGTAACGGCGCGAACCGAAATTGGATTGGTGCCAGCAGCTTTTAGTTGTCCAAAGTTTGCTTTTTTGGCCTCAGCCAGCTTGGTAATTCAGCTCGACCAGGTCCCCATCTGCCCCCCGCCCCCCCCCCCCCCCCCCCCTTGGCCTGTTCCTTCGCTTTCACACGCTGCATGAAGCCAACCCACCCTCTGAATGCTTAATGTGCCCCACACGCACATTAACCCTGTTGCTGAGCACCTCCTGCCTTTGACAATAATGCCTTCGGCAAGTTGTGCTGCAATCATCCCAATCTGTTCATAAAACATTCAAGGTACTTTATATCAAAGCGGGCACAGCCACTGAAATAATGCTGCTGGGGCCATTGTGGGGGGGGGGGGCTTGCTCACATGAACGCGGCATCGGGGGGGGCCCCATTTGGCCAGGGTCTCGGGCCGGCGTGCTTCGGGCCCCTCCCACACCGCCTGCAGAGATTCGGGCTGCGAGGGACTACTGCGCATGCGCGCACACTCTAGCGCGCATGCGCAGAAGTCCCGGCACTGTTTTCAGCGCCGGGACCTGGCTCTGCCCCCCACCCCCCCCCACCCCCACGCGTTCTGCTGCGCCGTGCCATGGGCCTGGGTCGACCAGACGGCGGGGAGAATACGAAGGTAAATAACATGTTCTGAAAAGTCGGCACACCACATGGGAGGTGCGCTGTTCTAACCCTGGGGGCAAACTTGGGCCCATAGAAAGTACAGCCGTTTGGCCCACTGATGGCCAGTGTTTATGCCCCACACAAGTCTCCTCCCACCCCTCTTCATCTCACCCCATCCTTCTATTTCCTTTCTCCCTCATGTGTTTATCCAGCCTCCCCTTAAATGCATCGATACTATTCACTTCAACCACTCCCCATGGCAGCGAGTTCCACATTCTCACCGCTCTCTTGAGTAGAGAGGTTTCTCCTGAATTCCCCGTTGGATTTCTTGGTGACTATCTTGTACTGATGGCCCCTAGTTCTGGTCTCGCCCACAAGTGGAAACATCTTCTCTAGGTCGACCCTATCGAACCGTTCCATCATTTTAAAGAGCTCTATCAGCTCACTGGAATTGAGGGAGTGCAACGAAGGTTCACCAGACTGATTCCCGGGATGGCAAGGACTGACATATGAAGAAAGACTGAATCGACTAGGTTTGTATTCACTGGAATTTAGAAGAATGAGAGGGGATCTCATAGAAGCATATAAAATTCTGGACAGGTTAGATGCAGGAAGAATGTTCCCGATGTTGGGGAAGTCCAGAACCAGGGGTCACAGTCTAAGGATAAGGGGTAAGCCATTTAGGACCGAGATGAGGAGAAATTTCTTCACCCAGAGAATTGTGAACCTGTGGAATTCTCTACCACAGAAAGTTGTTGAGGCCAGTTCGTTAGATATATTCAAAAGGGAGTTAGATGTGGCCCTTACGGCTAAAGGGATCAGGGGATATGGAGAGAAAGCAGGAATGGGGTACTGAAGTTGCATGATCAGCCATGATCACATTGAATGGTGGTGCAGGCTCGAAGGGCCGAATGGCCTACTCCTGCACCTATTTTCTATGTTTCTATGTTATGTTTCATCCCTCAGCCTTCTCTTCTCTAGTGAGAGAGCCCCAGTTAATTCTTCATTCGTCAATCCAACTAAAAGCCACACAAAGCCAGTGCAAAGGGGTTAGGAGTGCATAGAAGGCCACTCCAGGCCTTAAATGATTGGGCTGCTGGACTAAGAGGAAGCCATTCGGCCCCTCGAGCCTGTTCCGCCATTCAATGAGATCACGGCTGATCTGTACCTCAACCCCATTTACCTGCCTTGGCTCCCGCCCTCTCAATACCCTTCGTTAATGCTAAGCAAAAATCTCACAATCTCCTGTTCTTGCAATTTTCAATTGACCACCAACTTCAGCAGCTTTTTAGAATCAGAAAAATTATAACACAGGAGGCCATTCGGCCCATCGTGTCCGTGCCGGCCGACAAAGAGCCACCCAGCCTAATCCCACTTTCCAGCTCTCGGTCCGTAGCCCTGCAGGTTACGGCACTTCAAGTGCACATCCAAGTACTTTTTAAATGTGGTGAGGGTTTCTGCCTCTACCACCCTTTCAGGCCGTGAGTTCCGCCCCAGACCACCACCACCCTCTGGGTGAAAACATTTCCCCTCAAATCCCCTCTAAACCTTCTATCAATTACTTTAAATCTATGCTCCCTGGTTGTTGACCTCTCCACTAAGGGAAATAGGTCCTTCCTATCCACTCTATCCAGGCCCCTCATAATTTTATACACCTCAATTACGACATTACAACAGTGACTACTCTCCAAAAATACTTCATTGACTGTCCAGTGGTCATGAAAGGCGCTATATAAATCCAAGTCTTTCTTTCTTTTCTCAATAAGGTCTCCCCTCAGCCGCCTCTGTTCCAAAGAAAACAACCCCAGCCGATCCAATCTATATCTAAAATTCTCCAGTCCAGGCAACATCCTCGTAAATCTCCTCCTCTGCACCCTCGCCAGTGCAATCACATCTTTCCTGTAATGTGGTGACCAGAACTGCACGCAGTACTCCAGCTGTGGCCCAACTCGTGTTTCATACAGTTCAAGCATAACGTTTTGGGAGCGAGTTCCAGAGACCCACACACCTTTGTGTGAAAATGTGCGATTTGAATCAGCTCTAATGTTAAGGTTATGGAGAGAGGCGAGGGAAACTCAACCTAGTCTCACGGAAGAAAGTCATTCAAATGATCCAAGTTGCTAAAGAGGAAATCGATAGAGAACACAAGCAACACGAGAAACATAGAAAATAGGTGCAGGAGTAGGCCATTCGGCCCTTCGAGCCTGCACCACCATTCAATATGATCATGGCTGATCATTCAACTCAGTACCCCATTCCTGCTTTCTCGCCATACCCCTTGATCCCTTTAGCCGTAAAGGCCACATCTAACTCCCTTTTGAATATATCCAACAAATTGGCCTCAACAACTTTCTGTGGTAGAGAATTCCACAGGTTAACAACTCTGAGTGAAGAAGTTTCTCTTCATCTCGGTCCTAAATGGCGTACTCCTTGTCCTTCGACTGTGACCCCTGGTTCTGGACTTCCCCAACATTGGGAACATTCTTCCTGCATCTAACCGGTCCAGTCCCATCAGAATGTTATATGTTTCTATGAGATCCCCTCTCATTCTTCTAAATTCCAGTGAATACAAGCCTAGTCGATTTTCTTTGCAGTTAAGGGCTGTGACCTATTGAGCGTACTGTTACCTTGTTCAATAAAAATTGATTCAATTGAACCATTCAAAGGAGAACCAACACTCACTCCCTCCACCACCGGCGCCCCCTGGCTGCAGTGTGCACCGTCGACAAGATGCACTGCAGCAACTCGCCAAGGCTTCTTCGGCAGCACCTCCCAAACCGGCGACCTCTACCGCTTAGAAGGACAAGGGCAGCAGGCCCATGGGAACACCACCACCTCCACGTTCCCCTCCCAGTCACACACCGTCCCGACTTGGAAATATATCGGCCGTTCCTTCATCGTCGCTGGGTCACAATCCTGGAACTCCCTCCCTAACAGCACTGTGGGAGCACCTTCACCACACGGACTGCAGCGGTTCAAGAAGGCGGCTCACCACCACCTTCGCGAGGGCAATTAGAACATAAGAACATAATAGGAGCAGGAGTCGGCCATTCGGGCCCTCGAGCCTGCTCCGCCATTCAATAAGGTCATGGCTGATCTGATCATGGACTCAGCTCCACTTCCCTGCCCGCTCCCCATAACCCTTCACTCCCTTGTCGCTCAAAAATCGGTCTCATCTCCACCTTAAATTTATTCAATGGCCCAGCCTCCACAGCTCTCTGGGGCAGAGAACTCCAAAGATTCACCACCCTCTGAGAGAAGAAATTCCTCCTCATCTCCATCTTAAATGGGCGGCCCCTTATTCTGAGACTATTCCCCCTAGTTCTAGATTCCCCCCTCAAGGGGAAACATCCTCTCTGCATCCACCCTGTCCAGCCCCCCTCAGAATCTTATACACTTCAATACGATCAGCCCTAAGTGTTCTAAACGCCAATGAGTATTAGGGGGATGAGCAATAAATGCCAGCCTTGCCAGCGATAGCCACATCCCAGGAACAAACGTTGAAAAAGATCGCCCGCGGGGTCGGTTAGTCGCAGAAGCTTTTGAGTTTTGCAAAGCACATTCGTTTTTTGGAAAGGGATGGATTGGAGCTGGAGAAAACACTTTTGACGTTGATTGATGGGCCGTCTCACAGCCCCTTGTGTTCATCCATCAAGAAATGTAGAGCACTGAATGACGAGTTGCGTGCTCCTCCTCAGAGCCACGTGTGACATCGATATTCACCCAAAGGGAGAGAGAGAGAAGGAAAACAAACGGGAGATGGGGAGATCTGAATGGGGAAAAGGAGGAAAGCACAGCCAAAGATTCTTTGTACTTCTTGTTTTTTTTTTTAAATTTATGATTCTTTTTTAATTCCGTGGGCATCCCTGGCAACTTGGCTGCCGCGGTTCCTACAACGACTAGTACTTCAAAAGTACTTCATTGGCTGTAAAGTGCTTTGAGACGTCCGGTGATCCAGAAAGGCATTGTATATCCCTCGTCTTTATCCCTACTTACATACGAGTTTAAGAACATAAGAAATAGGAGCAGGAGAAGGCCATTCGGCCCCTCGAGCCTGCTCCGCCATTCGATAAGATCGCGGCTGATCCGATCTTGGGCTCAGCTCCATTTCCCCGCCCTTATCGCTCACAAATCTGTCTATCTCCACCTTAAAATACATTCAATGACCCAGCCTCCACAGCTCTCATGAATTCCAACGATTCACGACACTCAGAGGGAAGAAATACCTTCTCATCTCCGTCTTAAATGGGCGACCCCTTATTCTGAAACTATGCCCTCCTAGTTCTCGATTCCCCCACGCGGGGAAACTTCCTCTCTGCATCTCTACCTTGATACCCCTCAGTATCTGATACGTTTCAATAAGATCGCCTCTCATTCTTGTAAACTCCAGTGACTACAGGCCCAACCTGCTCAACCTTTGCAACTGAGACGGTGGTGGTGAGCCGCCTTCTTGAACCATGGTTTGGTTAAGAGTCAACCACACTGCCGTGGACCTGGAGTCACCTATAGGCCAGACCGGGTAAGGATGGCAGATTTCCTTCCCTAAAGGGACATTAGTGAACCATTGGGTTTTTAACAATGTGATAAGCTCCATGGTCACTTCAACTGATACCAACTTTTTATTTCCAGATATTAAGATGAACAGATAGGTAAGACAGAGAGAAACGATCTCCGCCGGTTGGGGAGTCTAGGACGAGGGGGCTGAGGCTAAAAATTAAAGCCAGACCTTTCAGGAGTGAAATTAGGAAACTCTTCTACACACACAGGGTGGGAGAGGTTTGGAACTCTCTTCCGCAAACGATACTTGGCCAATTGTTAATTTTAAATCGGAGATTGATCGCTGTTAACAAAAAGGTATTAATCTGTGGCTCAGTGGGTAGCACTCTCTCTCGCCTCTGTCAGAAGGTTGTGGGTTCAAGTCCCACTCCAGAGACTTGAGCACGTAAATCTAGGCTGACACTCCCAGTGCAGTGCTGAGGGAGCGCCGCACTGTCGGAGGTGCCGTCTTTCGGATGAGACGTTAAACCGAGGCCCCGTCTGCTCTCGGGCGGATGTAAAAG
The DNA here is from genome assembly GCF_044704955.1 of Pristiophorus japonicus. Classification (NCBI taxonomy): domain Eukaryota; kingdom Metazoa; phylum Chordata; class Chondrichthyes; family Pristiophoridae; genus Pristiophorus; species Pristiophorus japonicus. Next base: position 87,079,872 of record NC_091996.1, on the reverse strand, counting down.
ATCCCACGGCCACTGTTTCGAAGAAGAGGGGCCAATATTTATCCCTCAATCAACATAACAAAAAAAAACAGATGATCTGGGTCATTATCACGTTGCTGTTTGTGGGAGCTTGCTGTGCGCAAATTGGCTGCCGCGTTTCCCTACATTACAACCGTGACTACACTCCAAAAGTATTTAATTGGCTGTAAAGCGCTTTGGGACACCTGGTGGCCGTGCCTTCAGCTACCTAGGCCCCAAGCTCTGGAACTCCCTCCCTAAACCGCTCTACTTCTCTTTCCTCCTTCAAGACGCTCCTTGGGGGCAAAAACACGAAGGCAGAATATTATCTGAATGGCAGCAGATTCGGAAAAGAGGAGGTGCAACGAGACCTGGGTGTCATGGTACATCAATCATTGAAAGTTGGCATGCAGGTACAGCAGGCGGTGATGAAGGCAAATGGCATGTTGGCCTTCATAGCGAGGGGATTTGAGTATAGGAGCAGGGAGGTCTTACTGCAGTTGTACAGGGGCCTTAGTGAGGCCTCACCTGGAATATTGTGTTCAGTTTTGGTCTCCTAATCTGAGGAAGGACGTCCTTGCTATTGAGGGAGTGCAGCGAAGGTTCACCAGATTGATTCCCGGGATGGCTGGACTGGCATATGAGGAGAAACTGGATCGACTGGGCTTGTATGCACTGGAGTCTAGAAGGACGAGAGGGAATCTCATGGAAATATAAAATTCTGACGGGACTGGAAAGGTTAGAAGCAGGAAGAATGTTCCCGATGTTGGGGAAGTCCAGAACCAGGGAACACAGTCTAAGGATAAGGGGTAAGCCATTTCGGACCGAGATGAGGAGAAACTTCTTCACTCAGAGAATTGTGAACCTGTGGAATTCTCTACCGCAGAGAGTTGTTGGGGCCAGTTCGTTAGATATATTCAAAAGGGAGTTAGATGTGGCCCTTACAGCTAAAGGGATCAAGGGGTATGGAGAGAAAGCAGGAAAGGGGTACTGAGGTGAATGATCAGCCATGATCTTATTGAATGGTGGAGCAGGCTCGAAAGGCCGAATGGCCTACTCCTGCACCTATTTTCTATGTTTCTATGTTAAAACCGACCTCTCTGACCCAGCTTTTGGTCACCTGCGGTAATTTCTACTTATGCGGCTCAGTGTCAAATTTTTTAATCTCATAACACTCCTGTGAAGCACCTTGGGACGTTTCACTACGTTAAAGGTGCTATATAAATACAGGTTATTGTTGTTGTTGATATCTCTGTAATCTCCTCCAGCCTTACAAAAATTTGACACCGAGCCACACAAGGAGATATTAGGGCAGGTGACCAAAAGCTTGGTCAAAGAGGTCGGTTTTAAGGAGCACCTTAAAAGGAGGAGAGCGAGGTAGAGAAGTTTAGGCAGAGGGTTCCAGAGCTTGGGGCCCAGGCAGCTGAAGTCACGGCCGCCAATGGTGGAGCGATGGAAATCGGGGAGATGCTGAAGAGGCCAGACTTGGAGGAGTGCAGAGATCTGGGAGGGATGTGGGGCTGGAGGAGGTTACAGAGATAGGGAGGGGGAGCGAGGCTGTGGAGGGATTTGAAGACGAGGAGTAGAATTTTAGAATTGGGGGGGTTTGCCAGACCGGGGAGCCAATGTATGTCAACGAGCGCAGAGAGTGAGTGGGACTTGGTGCGGGCTAGGGTATTGGTGGCCGTGCCTTCAGCTGCCTGGGCCCCAAGCTCTGGAATTCCCTCCCTAAACCTCCCCGCTTCTCTCTTTCCTCCTCTAAGACGCTTGTTAAAACCTACCTCTTTGGCCTGGCTACTGATCACCTGTCCCGATAGCTCATTGTGCGTCTCGAGAACCGGTCAACTAGATCAGTTACAGATGGGAGACGCTCTGGCTTGACCTCAACAGGGCCCCATCACATCGCAGGAAGGCTAAACAATGCTTCCAATCCCAGCAGAAAAGATGTCCCCCTCCCATTGTTTAGACTGCAAACTAATATTCACCCACATGCTGCATCTCCCAGCTCCACTCAACAGCCTCAGAACTGCAAGCCACGTTTACAAACAGCATCTCTTGCCAAGGCCTTGATTTTCCATTCGTCCATCATTCCGACGGCAGCATTTCCTACAATCTGCTCAAGCAGCGCCGAACGACTACTGATATACACAGGGGGCTCCCCCTACACTGTCCCATCAAACACTCCCAGGGCAGGTACAGCACGGGGTTCGATACAGAGTAAAGCTCCCTCTACACTGTCCCATCAAACACTCCCAGGGCAGGTACAGCACGGGGTTAGATACAGAGTAAAGCTCCCTCTACACTGTCCCATCAAACACTCCCAGGGCAGGTACAGCACAGGTTAGATACAGAGTAAAGCTCCCCCTACACTGTCCCATCAAACACTCCCAGGGCAGGTACAGCACAGGGTTAGATACAGAGTAAAGCTCCCTCTACACTGTCCCATCAAACGCTCCCAGGGCAGGTACAGCACGTGGTTAGATACAGAGTAAAGCTCCCTCTACACTGTCCCATCAAACGCTCCCAGGGCAGGTACAGCACGGGGTTAGATACAGAGTAAAGCTCCCTCTACACTGTCCCATCAAACACTCCCAGGGCAGGTACAGCACGGGGTTAGATACAGAGTAAAGCTCCCTCTACACTGTCCCATCAAACACTCCCAGGGCAGGTACAGTAAGTTATGTGGGATATATCAACAACAACTAGCATTTATAAAGCACCTTCGATGTAGTAAATTGTCTAAAGGCCTTCCAGGAGTGATCAGCAAACTAAACTAGACAGCCAGCCACGCCAGGAGGAGATATCAGGGCAGGTGACAAAAAGAGGTCGGTTTTAAGGAACATCTTGAAGGAGGAGAGAGAGGTAGAGAGGCAGAGAGGTTTAGGGAGGGAGTTCCAGAGCTTCGGGCCCAAGCAGCTGAAGGCAGGGCCACCGATGGTGGGGCGATGGAAATGGGGGGGGGGGGTGGTGGGGGGGATGTGCAAGAGGCCAGAATTGGAGGGGCGCAGAGATCTTGTAGGGTTGTCGGGCTGGAGGAGGTTAGCGAGACAGGACAAAGGATTCAGGAGGTAGTGCACAAGAGGCCGGAACTGGAGAGAGTTACGGCGCTGACACGACCCGAACGTACTTTGAAGGAATCCGAGACGCTGGCCGGTTGTTTAGATGGGGCTGTCAGGGTCGCTCATCCCATAAACAACAAAAACCAGAGCTAGCTCTTCAAAGCCTGCGCTGTGTTTATGGCGAGGCTATATCGGAGAGGGGGGCCCTGTGCTGTGAGGCGAGGCGAGCGAGGGGAGGGGGGAGGGGGGGGGGCTGAACACTCAGACGACCAGATGCAAGATCGCCTGAGCAGGCCTGAGGCACTTAACCCACCCGAGGCCTGCGTTCGGCCCAAAACTTGAAGTGACGGGGCCTACTGTTGCCTAGCAACACGGAGCATGGTCACACCAGCAGCAGACTGCTTCCAACCCTCCACACTTGGCAGTCCCCAGCAACTGAAGATTAATCTCCAGGTCACTGCCAAAGGCAACAAGCGTGAGAAAAATCGTGTTGGCCTTAAAAACTTAAAAAATATATACTTTCCTTGAACCAATTTTTTATTTATTAGTTGCAAAAATTTTGGGGATGGGTAAAATAGGCTGTGTTATAGTGACAGACCTGTACCCACCAGTACTGTACAACACTGGGGTACAGTACTGGTGGGTACAGGTCTGTCACTATAACACTGGGGTACAGTACTGGTGGGTACAGGTCTGTCACTGTGTAACACTAGGGTACAGTACTGGTGGGTACAGGTCTGTCACTGTGTAACACTAGGGTACAGTACTGGTGGGTACAGGTCTGTCACTGTATAACACTGGGGTACAGTACTGGTGGGTACAGCTCTGTCGCTGTATAACACTGGGGTACAGTACTGGTGGGTACAGGTCTGTCACTGTATAACACTGGGGTACAGTACTGGTGGGTACAGCTCTGTCTCTGTATAACACTGGGGTACAGTACTGGTGGGTACGGGTCTGTCACTGTATAACACTGGGGTACAGTACTGGTGGGTACAGGTCTGTCACTGTATAACACTGCGGTACAGTACTATAGGGTTGGAAAAAGTGGAAGAGATGGGATCAATTGTAATTAATGAGCCCGGAAATAACTCGCATTGTAAAAATCAAAAACACTTCACACGCTCATATCAAATCCCACTTAGCTCCTGCAATCACAGTGTTAATCCCTTTCAAATAAACTGACTTAAATCAAGGGTAATCAGATCGAGCTCCCTACTGAAACTCAGTCACTTCAGATACAGTGTAAATGCTCCCAACTCCTGACTGGGACCCAAAGTCACTCCAGATACAGTGTAATCTGTTCTAGTGTCAGCTGTGGCTCAGTGGGCAGCACCCTCGCCTCGGAGTCAGAAGGTTGTGGGTTCGAGTCCCACTCCAGAGACTTAAATCCAGGCTGATACTCCCAGTGCAGTGCTGAGGGAGCGCCGCACTGTCGGAGGGGCAGTGCTGAGGGAGCGCCGCACTGTCGGAGGGGCAGTCTTTCGGATGAGACATTAAACTGAGGCCCCGTCTGCTCTCTCAGGTGGACATAAAAGATCACATGGCCACGATTTCGAAGAAGAGCAGGGGACTTATCCCCGGTGTCCTGGGGCCAATATTTATCCTCAATATTCACCCTCAAAGCCTCCCTGATAAAATGCAACATCCCCACCGACACCTGGGAGTCCTTGGCCAAAGACCAGTCCGCCCTAAGTGGAGGAAGTACATCCGGGAGGGCGCTGAGCACCTCGAGTCTCGTCGCCGAGAGCGTGCAGAAAACATGTGCAGGCAGTGGAAGGAGCGTGCGGCAAACCAGTCCCACCCACCCTTTCCCTCAACGCCTATCTGTCCCACCGGGACTGTGGTTCTCGTAATGGACTGTACAGCCACCTGAGAGCTCACTTTTAAAGTGGAAGCAAGTCTTCCTCGATTTCGAGGAACTACCTACGCTGATGATTTATCCCTGAACCAACATAACATAAAAAACAGATTATCTGGGTCATTATCACAGTGCTGTGTGGGAGAGCTTGCTGTGCGCAAATTGGTTCCCACATTACAACAGTGAATACACTCCAACAAGTGCTTCATTGGCTGTGAAGTGCGTTGCGACGTCCGGTGGTCGTGAAAGGCGCTATATAAATGCAAGTCTGCCTTTCTTTTTAAACACTGCCAACTGCTGTCGGGGACGCTGCATATAAATCGAGGATTTGAAGCAAATGGAACACAGCCCAATTACTTTTCCGTATCGGCTGACGAACAGTGTGAAGATTAAGTAGAGAGTTCGGTCACATTGCAGCATGCTTTGAAGTTCACTTGCAAATTCAGCCTTCACTGCAAATGATAAATTGTAATCCTGCGTTTAGCTCAAGCCTGCTTAATCTTCACGTCTTATCAGCTACTGAGTAACTGATACTCTTTGATGTTTCCTGTTGCGTGTCAAGGGACGGGTATAGTGTTGGTGTAACGTTTCACAATAATGCCAGCCTATTCAATCCTTTTAAATGGACTTACATGGAACACGCACATCCATTCGGCCCCACTGCTCCGTGCCGGTGTTTATACTCCATGCCAGCCTCTTCATCGCCCCCATCACCATATCCTTCGATTCCTTTCTCCCTCATTCAATGAGATCGTGACTGATCTTCGACCTCAACTCCACTTTCCTGCACTGTCCCCCATAATCCTTTAATTCCCTTAATATCCAAAAATCTATCGATCTCCGCCTTGAATATACTCAAGGATTGAGCCTCCACAGCCCTCTGGGGCAGAGAATCCCAAAGATTCACCACCCTCTGAGTGAAGAAATTCCTCCTCATCTCAGTCCTAAATGGCTGACCCCTTATCCTGAGACTGTGACCCCTGGTTCTAGACTCCCCAGCCCGGGGGGGGGAAACATCCTCCCTGCATCTACCCTGTCAAGCCCTGGAAGAGTGCGTGATGTTTTAATGAGATCACCGAGGTAACGAGTTCAAATCCCAGTAGCGGCCAGCTGGGAAATATCTAAATCGGGTGTGTTTGCGGGAGACAAAAAGCGATCGAGAGTAAAGTTGTTTGGAATTAAATAAAACAAACAGAAAGTTCCAGAAACAGTCAGCGGGGTCAGGCACCATCTGCAGCGAGCGGGCGAGAGAGCGGGCGAGAGAGAGAGCGGGCGAGAGAGAGAGAGCGGGCGAGAGAGAGAGAGAGAGAGCGGGCGAGAGAGAGAGCGGGCGAGAGATCGAGAGAGGACTTAACATTTCAGGACATGACCTTTCTAAGAGGAACAAAGGAAAGGTCATTGACCTGCAACATTAAATCGCATTTTTCCTGCGCCGTGGCTCAGTGGCTCGCTCTCTCTCTCGCCTCTGAGTCAGAAGGTTGTGGGTTCAAGTCCCACTCCAGGGACTTGAGCACGTAAATCCAGGCCGACACTCCCAGTGCAGTGCTGAAGGAGCGCTGCACTGTCGGAGGTGCCGTCTTTCGGATGAGACGTTAAACCGGGGCCCTCGTCTGCCCTCTCGGGTGCACGTAAAAGATCCCACGGCCACTATTTCGAAGAATAGCAGAAGTGCCGCCCTGGGGCCAATATTTATCCCTCAATCAACATGACAAAAAAAAACATTATCTGGGTCATTATCACATTGCAGTTTACGGGAGCTTGCTGTGCGCAAATTGGCTGCCGCGCTTCCCACGTTACAACAGTGACTACACTCCAAAAGTGCGTCACTGGCTGTGAAGTGCTTGGAGACATCCAGTGATCGAGAAAGGCGCTATATACATGCAAGTCTTTCTTTCAATAAGATCAAGGCCGATCTGATCTTGGCCTCAACTCCACTGTCCTGCCTGTTCCCCATAACCCTTGACCCCCTGTTTTCGAGCAGTTGGAGATCAGTCACCGGGCCACGGTGACTATTTGGATCCCGGACTTCCCTGTTCTCCTGCCCCATGGAAGGTCCATAGAACAGAAGAGAGAAGGGTTGGGTTAAAGGATTCCTTTATCAGGTCAAAATAGCATGAACGGTTGTCACAGCGGCCCAGTGAATTTAACCAATGAGTAACTGCGATTTTTAGGCCAGAAGGTCACGGGATCGATGATTGGTCTGTGCGGTGTGAGTTGGAGTGGCAGGAGGGACACGGAAATCGTAGTAAAACCCCCCCCCCCCCCACCCCACCAAAAGCGCTTCACAGGAGCGATCATCAAACAAAAATGCGCTGTGCGTAAATTGACTCCCGCGTCTCCCACAATACAACTTTGGAGGCTGTTCAGAGAAGGTTCACTCGATTGATTCCGGGGATGAGGGGGTTGACTTATGAGGAAAGGTTGAGTTGGTTGGGCCTCTACTCATTGGAATTCAGAAGAATGAGAGGTGATCTTATTGAAACGTGTAAGATTATGAGGGGGTTTGACAAGGTGGATGCAGAGAGGATGTTTCCACTGATGGGGGAGACTAGAACTAGGGGGCATGATCTTAGTTTTAAATGGGCGGCCCCTTATTCTAAGATGAGGAGGAATTTCTTCTCTCAGAGGGTTGTAAATCTGTGGAATTCGCTGCCTCAGAGAGCTGTGGAAGCTGGGTCATTGAATAAATTTAAGACAGAGATAGGCAGTTTCTTAACCGATAAGGGGTTATGGGGAGCGGGCAGGGAAGTGGAGCTGAGTCCATGATCAGATCAGCCATGATCGTATTGAATGGCGGAGCAGGCTCGAGGGGCCGAATGGCCGACTCCTGCTCCTATTTCTTATGTTCTTATGATGCCGAGCCACACGAGGAAATATTCGGACCGGTGACCAAAAGCTGGGTCAAAGAGGTCGGTTTTAAGGAGCGTCTTAAAAAGGAGGGGGGAGAGGGAGTGGGGGGGGGGGGGAAAGACATTTGGGGAAGGAATTCCGAGCTTGGGGGCCCATGCGGCTGAAGGCATGGCCGATGGCGGAGCGATGGAAATCAGGGGACGTTCAAGAGGGCAGAATTGGAGCAGTGTGGATATCTCGGAGGGTTGTGGGGTCGGAGGAGGTTACAGAGAAGGGGGGCGGGGGTGGGGGAGGGGCGGTGGAGCGAGGCCACGGAGGGATGTGAGCACGAAGGTGAGAATTTTAAAGTCAAGACGCAAGGCAACAGAGACTGAAGATAATTACAGTATCGGACACCAGCATAAATCACTGCCCCCGGACAACGAAGAGGCAGCTGACTCAACTCATCCCAGTCCATCAATCTTTGTCGGCAGGGCGGTGTGAGCACACACTGAACAAGCAAAGAGTCTTTTTTTCCCCAATCGTCTGTTTTGTAAACACCGATACTCACTGCCCGGAGAGAAAATTAGCCGCGGAATGCCGGAGAGTCGGAGGGAAGACGGGCTCAGGGAGACAGAAAGTGAGAGTGGAGAAAGTGCAAGATAAAAGGAAGACTTGCAATTTCACACCTTTCCTCGCAGAACATCCCAATGAGCTTCACAGCCACTGAAGTTTGCAATCCGACACCTCGTTGGCTGTAAAGCCCTTTGGAACATCCTGCACAGCAATGTGATCAACGAATCTTTTAATTTTGGTGACGTTGGTTGAGCGATCATATTTTTTTTGCAATCATTTATTCGCTCCTGGGATGTGGGCGTCGCTGGCGAGACCGGCATTTATTGCCCGTCCCTAATTGCCCCTCGAGAAGGTGGTGGTGAGCCGCCATCTTGAACCGCTGCAGTCCGTGTGGTGAAGGTGCTCCCACACAGCGCTGACTTTGTCGTGAGCCGTGTTATACAACGGAGTGTCTCGCTGGGCCATTTCAGAGGGGCAGTTAAGAGTCAACCGCATTGCCGTGGGTCTGGAGTCACACATCGGCCAGTCCGGGTAAGGGCGGCAGATTTCCCTAAAGGACATCAGTGAACCAGATGGATTTTTGACGACAATCCGGTAGTTTGATGCTCACCGTTACTGGCTTTTTAATTCCAGATGTATTTAACTAAGCTGAATTTAAATTGCCCAGCTGCCGTGGTGGGATTTGAACTTGTGTCCGCGGGTTATTAGTCCAGTAACATAACCGCTACACTAAATATTGGAGAAAATCCTCTTCAGAATAGTGGCAATGGGATCTTTTACACCCACCCGAGAGGTTGGCCGAAAAGACGGCCCCTCCCTCAGCACTGCACTGGGAGTGTCAGCCTGGGTTATGGGCTCGAGTCCCTGGAGTGGGACTTGAACCCACAACCTTCTGACTCAGAGGGGAGGGTGCTGCCCACTGAGCCACAGCTGCCATTTGCGAGGGAGGGCTTCTAAGCAACTATCACAACAAAACAGTCTGGAGACTGAAATGCACTCGGGGGCAAAGTATGTCACGTGGGATATTAACCTGTCTCATCCTCGTCTCTTGTTCATGCAAAACGCACTCCTGCCTTCCTGAGGTAGACGGACAACAACTTGTGTCTCTGTGTCAGCTGTGGCTCAGTGGGCAACACACTCTCTCTCGCCTCCGAGTCAGAAGGTTGTGGGTTCAAGTCCCACTCCAGGGACTTGAGTACAAACATTCAGGACGACAATCCCGGTGCAGTACTGAGGGAGCGCCGCACTGTCGGAGGGGCGGTGCTGAGAGAGCGCCGCACTGTCGCAGGGGCGGTGCTGAGGGAGCGCCGCACTGTCGCAGGGGAAGTGCTGAGGGAGCGCCGCACTGTCGGAGGGGCGGTGCTGAGGGAGCGCCGCACTGTCGCAGGGGAGGTGCTGAGGGAGCGCCGCACTGTCGCAGGGGCGGTGCTGAGGGAGAGCCGCACTGTCGCAGGGGCGGTGCTGAGGGAGCGCCGCACTGTCGCAGGGGCGGTGCTGAGGGAGCGCCGCACTGTCGCAGGGGCGGTGCTGAGGGAGCGCCGCACTGTCGCAGGGGCGGTGCTGAGGGAGCGTCGCACTGTCGCAGGGGCGGTGCTGAGGGAGCGTCGCACTGTCGGAGGGGCGGTGCTGAGGGAGCGCCGCACTGTCGGAGGGGCGGTGCTGAGGGAGCGCCGCACTGTCGCAGGGGCGGTGCTGAGGGAGCGCCGCACTGTCGCAGGGGCGGTGCTGAGGGAGCGCCGCACTGTCGCAGGGGCGGTGCTGAGGGAGCGCCGCACTGTCGCAGGGGCGGTGCTGAGGGAGCGCCGCACTGTCGCAGGGGCGGTGCTGAGGGAGCGCCGCACTGTCGCAGGGGCGGTGCTGAGGGAGCGCCGCACTGTCGCAGGGGCGGTGCTGAGGGAGCGCCGCACTGTCGCAGGGGCGGTGCTGAGGGAGCGCCGCACTGTCGCAGGGGCGGTGCTGAGGGAGCGCCGCACTGTCGCAGGGGCGGTGCTGAGGGAGCGCCGCACTGTCGCAGGGGCGGTGCTGAGGGAGCGCCGCACTGTCGCAGGGGCGGTGCTGAGGGAGCGCCGCACTGTCGCAGGGGCCGTCTTTCGGATGAGACGTTAAACCGAGGCCCCGTCTGCTCTCTCAGGTGGACGTAAAAGATCCCATGGCTACTATTTTGAAGAAGAGCAGGGGAGTTCTCCCCGGTGTCCTGGGGCCAATATTTATCCCTCAACCAACATAACAAAAAAACATTATCACATTGCTGTTTGTGGGAGCTTGCTGTGCGCAAATTAGCTGCCACGTTTCCCACATTACAACAGTTACTTCACTTCAAAAATGTACTTCATTGGCTGTAAAGCGTTTAGGGATGCCCGGTGGCCGTGAAAGGCACTATATAAATGCAAATCTTACTTTCTTTTAACGTAGTGCTTTTAACCTAATAAAATGTCCCCACGTCATTTCACAGGAGCGGTATCAGGCAAATATTGACACAAAGCCACATAAAGAGATTTGAGAACATAGGAAATAGGAGTAGGTCCTACGGCCTCTCGAGGCTGCTCCGCCATTCAATAAGATCACGGCTGATCATCTATCTCAACTCGACTTCCCTGCCCGATCCCTCGATTCCCCGAGAGTCCAAAAATCTAGCGATCTCGGCCTTGAATATACTCAACAACTGAGCCTCCGCAGCCCTCTGGGGCAGAGATTAGGCAAGGTGACCAAACACTTAGGTTAGTTTTGAGGAGTGCCTTAAAGGAGGAGAGGCGCGATATGCCGTGTATTTCCAGCCACAGCGGAGCGACAAATGAGGGTGCGGGGCCCAGCAGAGCCGAGGGCCCAGGGGCAGCACGGGCTCAGCCCACACTATGCGATATGTGCGCGCACTGGGCCCGTGCAGCAGAGCTGGTCTCGAGTCATCCTGGTTAACCCTTGCCACTGGACCAAGACCTCGCTCTGTCAAGCCCCGTGTGGTGGCTGGTGTGCAACGGTCACCCCACATTAAAAAAATCCACCCACAGGCATCTTCCACCCTTCAGGATGTAGTTCGGGACCTGGAATATCGGGTTCTTCATTGAAACACCTGTGAACTCGTGTGGTAGCGTGTCATCCTTGTTCGAGGGAAATGATTATTTCCAGCAGTTTTCCATGTGGGGGTCCAGAACAAGGGGGCATCACCTTAAAATTAGAGCCAGGCCGTTCAGGGGTGATGTCAGGAAGCACTTCTTCACACAAAGGGTGCTGGGAATCTGGAACTCTCTCCCCCAAAATGTTGTTGTGTTCAGTTTTGGTCTCTTAATCTGAGGAAGGACATTCTTGCTATTGAGGGAGTGCAGCGAAGGTTCACCAGACTGATTCCCGGGATGGCAGGACTGACATATGAAGAAAGACTGGATCAACTAGGCTTATATTCACTGGAATTTAGAAGGATGAGAGGGGATCTCATAGAAACATATAAAATTCTGACGAGACTGGACAGGTTAGATGCAGGAAGAATGTTCCCGATGTTGGGGAAGTCCAGAACCAGGGGACACAGTCTAAGGATAAGGGGTAAGCCATTTAGGACCGAGATGAGGAGAAACTTCTTCACTCAGAGAATTGTTAACCTGTGGAATTCTCTACCGCAGAGAGTTGTTGATGGCAGTTCATTGGATATATTCAAGAGGGAGTTAGATGTGGCCCTTACGGCTAAAGGGATCAAGGGGTATGGAGAGAAAGCAGGAATGGGGTACTGAGGTGAATGATCAGCTATGATCTTATTGAATGGTGGTGCAGGCTCAAAGGGCTGAATGGCCTACTCCTGCACCTATTTTCTATGTTGAGGCCGGGGGCGGATCAACCGGGACTATCAAGTCGGAGATCGATAGGTTTTCGTTGTGCAAGAGTAACGAGGCATATGGAGCAATGGCTTTTCTTCGAAATAGTGGCCGTGAGATCATTTACGTCCACCTGAGGGGGCAGACGGTTTAACGTCTCATCCAAAAGACGGCACCTCCGACAGTGCGGTGCTCCCTCAGCACTGCAATGGGAGTGTCGGCCTGGATTTATGTGCTGAAGTCCCTGGAGTGGGAGCAAAAGTGCTCATGTGCAGATCAGCCATGACCTGATGAAACGGTGGAGCAGGCCCGAGGGGCCGAATGGCCTCCTCCTCTCCCACGTTGGTGATGTCCCACTTCCGCTCTCCCGGGAGTCAGGAAGCAGCCGGCCAGGGTTCCCTGGAGAAATCACCGGCCGAGATGCGGTGGGGGTCGGGTGGGGGGAGAATAGAAAGATGGGAAAGGCGGGGAGGGGGGCTGACTAACACAATATCACGGCAGTAGAAAGGGATCGGAATATCCCTGCCCCCATCCCAAGTATTTCTAGTTGAACATCTTCCTGAAAACACCAGACAAGAGAATTTCTGGGGCAACAGGTCGACCGTTCCACCACCAACAGCCACAACGTGACCTAGCCCAGCGCGCAACCAGTTACCACCAGCTGCCATCTTTGCCATTTCCACCGTGTTCCCAAAAAAGGGTCTTCCCGTAACCTTCCACTGGTCTGCATCCCAGGGATGCATACTCGGGGCAATCGACCCCCACGTTACAACAGTGATTATACTCCAAAACACCAGGTGGTCGTGATAGGCGCTATATAAAAGCAAGGCCAACATCCCCAGCATCGAAGCACTGACCACTCTCGACCAGCTCCGCTGGGCGGGCCACATTGTCCGTATGCCCGACACGAGACTCCCAAAGCAAGCGCTCTACTCGGAACTCCGACACGGCAAGCGAGCCCCAGGTGGGCAGAGGAAACGTTACAAGGACACCCTCAAAGCCTCCCTGATAAAATGAAACATTCCCCACCGACACCCGGGAGTCCCCGGGCCAAAGACCAGTCCGCCCTAAGTGGAGGAAGTGCATCCGGGAGGGCGCTGAGCACCTCGAGTCTTGTCGCCGAGAGCATGCAGAAACCAAACGCAGACAGCAGAAGGAGCGTGCGGCAAACCAGTCCCACCCTCCCTTTCCTTCAACCACTGTCTGTCCCACCTGTGACAGAGACTGTAATTCCCGTATTGGACTGTTCAGTCACCTGAGAACTCACTTTTAGAGTGGAAGCAAGTCTTCCTCGACTCCAAGGGACTGCCTCTGATAATGAAACGCAAATCTTTCTTACTTTCTCTTCCAAATCATTCTGCACCCTCTCCCGCCAAAACCCCAGCGTCCAATTTGTCCAGCAATTTGAAACACGTGCAGCAATATGGCACAGAAGGAGGCCAATCGACCAGTCGGCTCTTTAAAGGACATCTCCAATCGAGTCCCACTCACTCCCTTTCCCCCCCCCCTCCCCCCACTTCCCTGCTCTTTCCCCATAGCCCTGCAAATCTTTGCTGTTCAAGTATTCCCTTTTCCTGGTCAGCCGCGCGCGGCTCAACAGGTAGCATACTCGCCTCTGAGTCAGAAGGTTCTAGGTTCGGGTCCCACTCCAAGGACTAGAGCTTGTAAATTTAGGCTGTGACACTCCCAGTGCAGTGCTGAGGGAGCGCCGCACCGTCGGAGGGGCAGCGCTGAGGGAGCGCCGCACTGTCGGAGGGGCAGCGCTGAGGGAGCGCCGCACCGTCGGAGGGGCAGCGCTGAGGGAGCGCCGCACTGTCGGAGGGGCAGCGCTGAGGGAGCGCCGCACTGTCGGAGGGGCAGCGCTGAGGGAGCGCTGCACTGTCGGAGGGGCGGTACTGAGGGAGCGCCGCACTGTCGGAGGGGTAGCGCTGAGGGAGCGCCGCACTGTCGGAGGGGCGGTACTGAGAGAGCGCTGCACTGTCGGAGGGGCAGCGCTGAGGGAGCGCCGCACTGTCGGAGGGGCAGCGCTGCACTGTCAGAGGTGCCGTCTTTCAGATGAGATGTTAAACCGAGGCCCCGTCTGCTCTCTCAGGTGGATGTAAAAGATGCCATGGCCACTATTGCAAAGAAAAGCAGGGGAGTTCCTCCCCCCCCCCCCTCCCCCGGTGTCCTGGGGCCAATATTTATCCCTCAATCAACATAACAAAAACAGATTATCTGTGTCATTATCACATTGCTGTTTGTGGGAGCTTGCTGTGCGCAAATTAGCTGCCGTGTTTCCCACATTACAACAGTGACTACACTCTTAAAAGTATTTCACTGGCTGCGAGGCGCTTTGAGACGTCCGGTGGTCGCGAAAGGCGCTATATAAATGCAAGTCTTCATTTATGCAACTCTCCTCTTTTGAAAGTCACTATTAAATCTACTGCCACCGTCCTTTCAGGCAACGCAGTTCCAAATCACAGCAACACGCTGCGTTTAAAAATAAATTCTCATCTTCCCCTCTGGCTCTTTTGCTGGTTATCTTAAATCTGTGCCCTCTGGTTATTGAGCCTCCTGTCCCTGGAAACAGTTTATCCTTATTTACTCGATCAAAACCCTTCATCATTCTGAACACCTCTATCAAATACATTGTTTTTCTAAATATATATATATATACACACACATTGTAGGAAATGACCAAACAATGATCGAGGGTAAAGCTTCCCTTTCAATAGGAAGGCACGGCAGCCTGCTGGAAGAATAGCAGAGCCCTGGGTTTGAGAGAGAAGTATTTCCAGGGCTCATATTTCACTAAAACAGCCAGAGAATAAGGACCCGGCAGATTCAGTCCCGACCGCGCTCACCCCCACCCCCCCACGTTCAAGTTTATCGGGTGCTTTTTACAAGGCTCGATGTTCTGAGGGGCTAGGACCCCCCAAATCCTGCCTCTCCACACACTCGATATGGTTCCTTAAGCACCGACTCCCGCCCCCCCCTCACACTTCGAGCTTGGAATCGACCCCGTCAAATCCTGCATCTACCCCACCAAACGTCGCATCTCACCCCTCTTCAAACCGTCTACACCCCACTCTCCCCAAAACATCTCCCCCTTTGCAAATTATCTCCCTTCTCCCCTAATCATCTTCCCCTTTCCCAAACCTGTTCCCCTTTCAAACCATCTCCACAAAACCCTCTCCCCTCTCCCCAAAACCCTCTCCCCAAAACCATCTTCCCCTCTCCCCGCAAAACCATCTTCCCCTCTCCCCCCCCAAAACCATCTTCCCCTCTCCCCCCCCAAAACCATCTTCCCCTCTCCCCCCCCAAAACCATCTTCCCCTCTCCCCCCCCAAAACCATCTTCCCCTCTCCCCCCCCAAAACCATCTTCCCCTCTCCCCCCCAAAACCATCTTCCCCTCTCCCCCCCCCCAAAACCATCTTCCCCTCTCCCCCCCCAAAACCATCTTCCCCTCTCCCCCCCCAAAACCATCTTCCCCTCTCCCCCCCCAAAACCATCTTCCCCTTTCCCTCTCCTCTAAACCCTCTCCCCCCTACCCTCTGTAACGCCGCTTGCATCGACACTCCGCGGCCTCTCATTCGCAAATCCTTTCTCCCCCGGGCAGAGATGCATTTTTTTTTTGGGGGGGGGGGGAAGAAGTGTAGCAGACCCGCGGACAACCCACCTTCCACAGCCAGGGTGGCCGGCAGCAGGCAGCAGCAGAGCAGCCAGAGACTCATGGTAGACAACCCACTGGCCCCAGGTTCCTGGCCACAGCTTCCAGCAAAAGCCCCCATCAGCGCATCGCGCTCCCAAAACTTTGGCCGACTCCGCGCAAACTTTCCCCGCACAAACTTCCCGAGCCCGGCAGCGGAGTGCCTGAAACTGACTGGGAGCCTGGGCCCCGCCCACCCACAGCTTGATTGGCCAGCTCCACCTCCCGCAGACACACCCCCGCCTCCCCATTGGCCCGCCTCCCCGTCAATCACATAGCCCAATTACAACTTGTCCACTTTTTTTTTGGTGAAGGGGTAATTTCGTGCAAGGACCCAATTTGGTGAATCAAACTTTAGACGTATTAAAGTCCTCTATCACCTACTTTACTAAATTACAGAGTGCTAAAATAAAAGTGCAGGATTTGTGACAGTATTTCATAGCTTAGATTTTACTGCATTATTAAAAAAGGGTCTAATTTTCCAAACTTTTTCCTTTGCACTGGAGGGATAACTGGGAGTTGGGGGGGGAGCTGTGGAAGAGAGAGATTGGGACATTTGCCGATTAAAAGAGTCTGATTTTCCAAACTTTTTTCTTTGCATTTGCACCGGAGAGATAATTAGGAGTTGCGGGGGGGGGGGGGGGAGAAATCATTGACTCTGCATATTGTGAATTTGCAAACCCCCTCTCCCAGTTTTTGAAACACCAGTTCGTCCCCTTCACCTAATCCAGCCCGCCTTTGTTCTGCTATGCACATGGCGAAATGCGCCTCTAATCTGCCAAAGGAGAGACAAAAAAAAGATCTTTACAGCTTTTTTTTCACACCACAGATTCTAAGATTTCACTCTGCCAGCCAAACACTGGGGCGGGGGTGGAGATGTCTTAGCGCCCGTGCAGAACCATCGACCTCTGGCGGCAGCGAGATTCAGATATTCAACTGCAAGTCAATTGCACAAATGACTTGCATTTATGTAGCGCCTTTCACGACCATTGGACCGCTCATCGTCGTAGGCAGCCCCTCGGAATCGAGGAAGACTCGCTTCCACTCTAAAAGTGAAGTTCTCAGGTGGCTGAACAGTCCGATACGAGAACCACAGTCACAGGTGGGACAGACAGTGGTCAGAGGAAAGGGTGGGGTGGGACTGGTTTGCCGCGCGCTCCTTCCGCTGCCTGCGCTTGCTTTCTGCGTGCTCTCGGCGACGAGACTCGAGGTGCTCAGCGCCCTCCCGGATGCACTTCCTCCACTTAGGGTGGACTGGTCTTTGGTACAGGGACTCCCAGGTGTCGGTGGGGATGTTGCACTTTATCAGGGAGGCTTTGAGGGTGAACCTTGTAACGCTTCCTCTGCCCACCTGGGGCTCGCTTGCCGTGTTGGAGTTCCAAGTAGAGCGCTTGCTTTGGAAGTCTCGTGTCCGGGCATGCGGACAATGTGGCCCTGCCCAGCGGAGCTGGTCGAGTGTGGTCCGTGCTTCGATGCTGGGGACGTTGGTCTGGTCGAGGACGCTAACGTTGGTGCATCTCTCCTCCCTTGGGATTTGCAGGATCTTGCGGAGACATCGTTGGTGATATTTCTCCAGCAATTTGAGGTGTCTACTGTACATGGTCCATGTTTCTGAGCCATACAGGAGGGCGGGTATCACTACAGCCCTGTAGAAGTGCTTTACAGCCACTGAAGTCATCCTCGACTCCGAGCAACTGCCTAAGAGAGAGATTTTTTTGGAGTGTAGTCACTGTTGTCTTCTTCTTCTGAAGCAGCCCCTCGTATCGAGGATGACTTGCTTCCACACCAAAAAGGGATGAGTTCACAGGTGTTTCAATGAAGGACCTAATATTCCAGATCCCGAACTACATCCTGAAGGGTGGAAGATGCCTGTGGGTGGATTTTTTTAACGTGGGGTGACTGTTGCACACCAGCCACCACACGGGCTTGACAGAGCGAGGTCTTGGTCCAGTGGCAAGGGTTAACCAGGACGACTGGAGACCAGCTCTGCTGCACGGACTTAGTGCGCGCACGTATCGCACAGTGTGGGCTGGGCCCGTGTTGCCCCATGGCCCTCGGCTCATCTGGGCCCCGAACACGCGCCTTTCCTGGGCCTCGATCTCTCTCCGCTGTTGTAATGTGGGAAACGCGGCAGCCAATTTGCGCACAGCAAGCTCCCACAAACAGCAATGTGATAATGACCCAGATCACCTGTTTTTCTTGTTACGTTGATTGAGGGATAAATATTGGACTCCCCCTGCTCTTATTCAAAATAATGCCACGGGATCTTTTACATCCACCTGAGAGAGCAGACAAGGCCTCGGTTTAACGTCTCATCCGAAAGACTGCCCCTCCGACAGTACGGCCCTCCCATAGCACTGAGAGTGTTAGCCTGGATTTATGTGCTTAAGTTTCTGGAGTGGGACTCGAACCCACAACCATCTGACTCAGAGGTGAGAAGAAGTGCTACCCACTGAGCCACAGCTGACACAGACGCAATAGAGAGGGCCTCCACACTATAGGGAGGACACTGAGGTCAGAGTGGGGGTACAGAGCAGGCTGACTATGATGCTGAGGATGTACAAGTACAACAATTTTGAAAAATTGGGACTGTTGCATTAGATGTGAGGACGTTATTGGGTGGGTTGACAGGGATCGCGAAGAGTTGGGACAAAATAGATGGAAAGGGACTGTTTCCAGAGAGGGTGTAGAACGAGGTGTCAAAGGTAGAAGGTGAAAGGTCAGAGAGAGGGTCTAGAACGAGGTGTCACAGGTAGAAGGTGAAAGGTCAGAGAGCGAGAACATGGAGCAGGAGGCTTTTGTTACACAGAGGGTGGAATGCACAACCTGTAAGTGACTGAAACAGAGACCGAGCCAACAGTTAAGAATGGGTTAGGCAGGTAGGTGAAGAAAAGTAGGTGTAAAACGTTCCGGGAGGGGGAGGGCACTTGGGATTAGGTTTACAGCTCGTGTGGACTACAAACACCAAAGCTGGCTGAATGGGCCGAATGGCCTGTTGTTGTGCTGTAATTTCTATTTAATACGACCAAAAGAACGGGATTGCATTTATATAGGGCCGTTCACATCCTCAAGGCATCCAAAAGTGTTTCATGGCCAAATGGTTAAAATCTAATGTTGTTGAACTCAAAGTAGAAAAGCAGAGTATTTATTAATTGGTGAGAGATTGGGAAATGTTGGTGTTCGGAGGGACCTGGATGTCCTTGTCCACGAATTACTGAGAGTTAACATGCAGGTCCAGCAAGCTATTAAGAAAGCAAATGGTACGTTGGCCTTTATTGCAAGAGGATTTGAGTATAAGAGTAAAGACGTCTTACTTTTTTTTTTTTCCGTTGCCAATCTTTCCAATTCTTTGTCAAATCACAAACGCCAGAGGTCACCTTGCACACATCAAGGATCACTCTGCGCCAATGCTCTTAGCCAAAAGGCCTAGAGCCACTGCACCGTTCCTGGAAGTACTGCAATACCAGGTTCGTGCCATGGAGGTGGATGGGTCAGGTCCCCCACACACCTCCGTGGAGGTGGATGGGTCATCCACCCCACCCACCTCCTATTTCCAAAAAGCAAGCATATACCTTCCTGATCCAGGGAGAACCACTTTGGGGTCATGGTTACTCCCCTGTCAGGTCAGTTACGCATGATCTTAGCCAAAAGGCCGAGAAGCGATTCTTACTGCAATTATGCAGGGCCCTGGTGAGACCACACCTGGAGTATTGTGTACAGTTTTGGTCTCCTTAACTAAGGAAGGATATACTTGCCATTGAGGGAGTGCAACGAAGGTTCACCAGACTGATTCCTGGGATGGGGGGATTGTCCTATGAGGAGAGATTGAGCAGACTAGGCCGATATTCTCTAGAGTTTAGAAGAATGAGAGGTGATCTGATTGAAACATACAGAATTCTTACAGGACTCGACAGGGTAGATGCAGGGAGGATGTTTCCCCCGGGCTGGGGAGTCTAGAACCAGGGGTCACAGTCTCAGGATAAGGGGTCGGCCATTTAGGACTGAGATGAGGAGAAACTGCTTCACTCAGAGGGAGGTGAATCTTTGGTATTCTCTGCCCCAGAGGGCTGTGGAGGCTCAGTCGTTGAGTATATTCAAGACCGAGATCAATAGATTTTTGGATATTGAGGGAATCAAGGGATATGGGGATAGTGCGGGAAAGTGGAGTTGAGGTCGAAGATCAACCATGATCTTACTGAATGGTGGAGCAGGCTCGAGGGGCCGAATGGCCAACTCCTGCTCCTATTTCTTATGTTAATGTTATGGCTGGACGGCAGTACAGTATCGAGCAGAAAGCTGAGATCCTGCTGAACACATTTTCTCTCAGAAATTCTGTAACCATTTACACCTCCTCTAGTCCTGTCTTTTGACTCCAAACTTGTCCCATTATCACCTCCTTTGCGTCACGTTTGTCATTTAATCACTGCTGCTCCCCGGCCGATCACAGCCTCTTCCCCCGCCCCCACCCACCTTTTGTTCTTTTCTTGTCTCCTCCATGTCCCTGGCCTCCCTCCTCCAGCAGTAAGCACAATGGCTGTGACATCTCTGACCTCTCCTCCATCCAATCAGAGCATCCGGACTTCCATCCCACAAAATGCACCTCTGACCTTCCCAATGCCTGCCCCCAGCCAAGCCTCGGATCACCTCATCACCATCACCATAGGCAGTCCCTCGGAATCGAGGAAGACTTGCTTCCACTCTAAAAGTGAGTTCTCAGGTGGCTGAACAGTCCAATACGGGAATTACAGTCTCTGTCACAGGTGGGACAGACAGTGGTTGAAGGAAAGGGTGGGTGGGACTGGTTTGCCGCACGCTCCTTCCGCTGCCTGCGCTTGCTTTCTGCACGCTCTCGGCGACGAGACTCGAGGTGCTCAGCGCCCTCCCGGATGCACTTCCTCCACTTAGGGCATCCTGGTCTTTGGCCAGGGACTCCCAGGTGTCAGTGGGGATGTTGCACTTTATCAGGGAGGCTTTGAGGGTGGTCCTTGTAACGTTTCCTCTGCCCACCTTTGGCTCGTTTGCCGTGAAGGAGTTCCGAGTAGAGCGCTTGCTTTGGGAGTCTCGTGTCAGGCATGCGGACAATGTGACCTGCCCAGCGGAGCTGGTCAAGTGTGGTCAGTGCTTCGATGCTGGGGATGTTGGCCTGGTCGAGGACACTAACGTTGGTGCGTCTGTCCTCCCAGGGGATTTGCAAGATCTTGCGGAGACATCGTTGGTGGTATCTCTCCAGCGACTTGAGGTGTCTGCTGTACATGGTCCATGTCTCTGAGCCATACAGGAGGGCGGGTATCACTACAGCCCTGTAGACCATGAGCTTGGTGGTAGATTTGAGGGCCTGGTCTTTGAACACTCTTTTCCTCAGGCGGCCGAAGGCTGCACTGGCGCACTGGAGGCGGTGTTGGATCTCCTCATCAATGTCTGCTTTTGCTGATAAGAGGCTCCCGAGGTATGGGAAATGGTCCACGTTGTCCAGGGCCGCGCCGTGGATCTTGATGACTGGGGGGCAGTGCTGTGCGGCGAGGACAGGCTGGTGGAGGACCTTTGTCTTACGGATGTTTAACGTAAGGACCAGGCTTTCGTACGCCTCAGTAAATATGTCGACTATATCCTGGAGTTCAACCTCTGTGTGTGCGCAGACGCAGGCGTCGTCCGCGTACTGTAGCTCGACGACAGAGGTTGGGGTGGTCTTGCACCTGGCCTGGAGGCGGCGAAGGTTGAACAGCTTCCCACTGGTTCTGTAGTTTAGTTCCACTCCAGCGGGGAGCTTGTTGACTGTGAGGTGGAGCATGGCGGTGAGGAAGATTGAGAAGAGGGTTGGGGCGATGACACAGCCCTGCTCGACCCCGGTCCGGACGTGGATTGGGTCTGTTATGGATCCGCTGGTAAGGATCACGGCCTGCATGTCATCGTGGAGCAGGCAGAGGATGGTGACGAACTTCTGGGGGCATCCGAAACGGAGGAGGACGCTCCATTGACCCTCGCGGTTGACAGTGTCAAAGGTTTTTGTAAGGCCGAAGAAGGCCATGTTTAAGGTCAGCTACCTAGAGCTCGGATCACCTACCATCTCGCCAGCAGGTGCTACTCAGCGCCAAGCTTATGGCCCGCATCTCGCCGTAGGTTCATACAGCAGAACCTGGTCTCCAGTCATCCTGGTTAACCCTTGCCACTGGACCAAGACCTCGCTCTGTCAAGCCCGTGTGGTGGCTGGTATGCAACGGCCACCCCACGTTAAAAAAATCCACCCACAGGCATCTTCCACCCTTCAACATGAAGTTCGGGAACATCAGGACCCTCATGCATTGCACTATAGAATGGAAGCAAGTCTTCCTTGATTTCATGGGGCTGCCTACGATGATGATGACGTCCGCAAAAACTCATCTCTTAACATCTCCCAGTTTTGATGAAAGGTCACCGACCCGAAACGTTAACGCTGTTACCTCTCCTCACAGATACTGCCTGACCTGCTGAAAATTGCTGGCATTTTAATATAAAATCATCATCATCATAGGCAGTCCCTCGGAATCAAGGAAGACTTGCTTCCACTCTAAAAGTGAGTTCTCGGGTGACTAAACAGTCCAATACAGGAATTACAGTCTCTGTCACAGGTGGGACAGACAGTGGTTGAGGGAAAGGGGTGGGTGGGACTGGTTTGCCGCACGCTCCTTCCGCTGCCTGCGCTTGCTTTCTGCACGCTCTCGGCCACGAGACTCGAGGTGCTCAGCGCCCTCCCGGATGCACTTCCTCCACTTAGGGCGGACTGGTCTTTGGCCCAGGGACTCCCAGGTGTCGGTGGGGATGTTGCACTTTATCAGGGAGGCTTTGAGGGTGGTCCTTGAAACGTTTCCTCTGCCCACCTGGGGCTCGCTTGCCGCGTAGGAGTTCCGAGTAGAGCGCTTGCTTTGGGAGTCTCGTGTCCGCGCACATTCAGAGGCCGAACTCCAAGCCATCGTCAACACCTTCACCGAGGCGTACGAAAGCATGGGCCTTATACTAAACATTCGTCAGACAAAGATCCCCTACCAACCTGACCCCGCCACACATCACTGCCCCCCGGTCATCAAGATCCACGCGCGACTCTGGACAATGTGGACCATTTCCCATACCTCGGAGCCTACTATCAGCAAGGGCAGACATCGACAACAAGTTCCAACACTGCCTCCAGTGTGCCAGTGCAGCCTTCGGCCGCCTGAGGAAAAGAGTGTTCGGAGATCACGCCTTCAAATCTAGCACCTAGCTTATGGTCAACAGGGCTGTAGTGATACCCGCCCTCCTGTATGGCTCAGAGACATGGACCATATACAGTAGACACCTCAAATCGCTGGAGAAACACCACCAACGCTGTCTCCGCAAGATCCTGACAAGCCCCTGGGAGGACAGACGCACCAACGTTAGCGTTCTCGATCAGGCCAACATCCCCAGCATCGAAGCACTGACCACACTCGACCAGCTCCGTTGGGCGGGCCTCATCGTCTACATGCCCGACACGAGACTCCCAAAGCAAGCGCTCTACTCGGAACTCCTTCACAGCAAACAAGCCAAAGGTGGGCAGCGGAAACGTTTCAGGGACACCCTCAAAGCCTCCCTGATAAAGTGCAACATCCCCACTGACACCTGGTAGTCCCTGGCCAAAGATCAGTCCGCCCTAAGTGGAGGAAGTGCATCCGGGAGGGCGCTGAGCACCTCGAGTCTCGTAGCCGAGAGCATGCAGAAAGCAAGCGCAGGCAACGGAAGGAGCGTGCGGCAAACCTGTCCCACCCACCCTTTCCTTCAACCACTGTCTGTCCCACCTGTGACAGAGACTGTAATTCCCGTTTTGGACTGTTCAGCCACCTAAGGACTCACTTCAGGAGTGGAAGCAAGTCTTCCTCGACTCCGAGGGACTGCCTCCTGATGATGGACTGCAGTCACTGTTGTAATGTGGGAAACATGACAGCCAATTTATGCACAGCAAGCTCCCACAAACAGCAATGTGATAATGAGCAGATAGTCTGCTTTTGTGATGTTGATTGAGGGATAAATATTGGCCCCAGGACACTGGGGAGAACTCCCCCGGCTCTTCTTCGAAATAGTGTCATTCACCTGAGAGAGCAGACGGGGCCTCGGTTTAACATCTCATCCAAAAGATGGCACCTCCGACAGTGCAGCGCTCCCTCAGTACTGCCCCTCCGACAGTGCGGCGCTCCCTCGGTACTGTCCCTCCGACAGTGCGGCGCTCCCTCAGCACTGTCCCTTCGACAGTGCGGCGCTCCCTCAGTACTGTCCCTCCGACAGTGCGACGTTCCCTCAGCACCGCCCCTCCGACAGTGCGGCGCTCCCTCAGCACTGCCCCTCCGACAGTGCGACATTCCCTCAGTACCACCCCTCCGACAGAGCGACGTTCCCTCAGCACTGCCCCTCCGACAGAGCGGCGCTCCCTCAGTACTGCCCCTACGACAGAGCGACGCTCCCTCAGCACTGCCCCTCCGACAGAGCGGCGCTCCCTCAGTACCGCCCCTCCGACAGAGCGGCGCTCCCTCAGCACTGCCCCTCCAACAGTGCAGCGCTCCCTCAGCACTGCCCCTCCAACAGTGCAGCGCTCCCTCAGCACTGCACTGGGATTATCAGCCTGGATTTATGTGCTCAAGTCGCTGGAGTGGGGCTTGAACCCACAACCTTCTGACTCAGAGGGGAGAGAGAGAGAGTGCTACCCACTGAGCCACAGCTGACATTACAACAGTGACCACACTTCAAAAGTACTTCATTGGCTGTAAAGCGTTTTGGGACGTCCTGAGGTTGTGAAAGGCGCTGTATAAATGCAAATCTTTGTATTATATTCCGCAGCAGAATGAGACAGGAACGGTGCGGAACCAGATAAGAGCTGTACTGAATTAAAACGGTCATAATTTGAACTGTCTGTACCGTTACATCATTTGGAAGTAATCTGTCATTTTTGTAACTCACGGCTTCTGTGGAAGGGTTGAAATTAAAACTAAGGCGATGTAAAAGAATGCACACCAAGTCACCCATCGCCCCCTGTGCTCGCTGAACTACATTAAGCAACGCCTTGATTTCAAAATTCCAAGCCTTGTGTTCAAATCCCCCCCCACGGCCTTGCCCCCTCCCCATCTCGGTCACCTCCTCCAGCACTACATCCCTCCGGTGATCTCGCCGCTCCTCCAATTCTGCCCTCTCGCGCCTCCCCGATTTCCATCGCTCCACCATCGGTGGCCGTGCCTTCTGTTGCCTGGGCCCCGAGCTCTGGAAATCCCTCCCTAAACCTCTCCGCCTCTCTCAGGATTATCTGGGTCATTATCAAATCGCTGTGTGTGGGAGCTTGCTGTGCGCAAGTTGGCTGCCGCGTTTCCCACATTACAACAGTGACCGCACTCCACAAGTGCTTCATTGGCTGTAAAGCGTTTGGGACGTCCCATGGTCGTGAAAGGCGCTATAGAAATGCAAGTCTTTCTTGCTTTGCCCCTTTAAGACACTCCTTAAAACCCACCTGTCTGACCAGGTTTTGGTCACCTGCCCTAATTTCTAATTATGCAGCTCGGTGTCAAATGCTGTCTGATAATCGCTCCTGTGAAACGCTTTGGGTGTTAAAGGTGCTATAAGTTATTGTTGTTGGCCCAATGATATTGTTGTTGGCCCAAGCAATACGGTGGAGGAGGATTTTCTGGAGTGCATAAGGGATGGTTTTTTAGACCAATATGTCGAGGAACCAACTAGGGGGGAGGCCATCTTAGACTGGGTGTTATGTAATGAGAAAGGATTAATTAGCAATCTCGTTGTGCGAGGCCCCTTGGGGAAGAGTGACCATAATATGGTGGAATTCTGCATTAGGATGGAGAATGAAACAGTTAATTCAGAGACCATGGTCCAGAACTTAAAGAAGGCTAACTTTGAAGGTATGAGGCGTGAATTGGCTGAGATGGATTGGCGAATGATACTTAAGGGGTTGACTGTGGATGGGCAATGGCAGACATTTAGAGACCGCATGGATGAACTACAACAATTGTACATTCCTGTCTGGCATAGAAATAAAAAAGGGAAGGTGGCTCAACCGTGGCTATCAAGGGAAATCAGGGATAGTATTAAAGCCAAGGAAGTGGCATACAAATTGGCCAGAAATAGCAGCGAACCTGGGGACTGGGAGAAATTTAGAACTCAGCAGAGGAGGACAAAGGGTTTGATTAGGGCAGGGAAAATGGAGTATGAGAAGAAGCTTGCAGGGAACATTAAGACGGATTGCAAAAGTTTCTATAGATATGTAAAGAGAAAAAGGTTAGTAAAGACAAACGTAGGTCCCCTGCAGTCAGAATCAGGGGAAGTCATAACGGGGAACAAAGAAATGGCGGACCAATTGAACAAGTACTTTGGTTCGGTATTCACGAAGGAGGACACGAACAACCTTCCGGTTATAAAAGGGGTCGGGGGGTCTAGTAAGGAGGAGGAACTGAGGGAAATCCTTATTAGCCGGGAAATTGTGTTGGGGAAATTGATGGGATTGAAGGCCGATAAATCCCCAGGGCCAGAGTACTTAAGGAGGTGGCCTTGGAAATAGTGGATGCGTTGACAGTCATTTTCCAACATTCCATTGACTCTGGATCAGTTCCTATGGAGTGGAGGGTAGCCAATGTAACCCCACTTTTTAAAAAAGGAGGGAGAGAGAAAACAGGGAATTATAGACCGGTCAGCCTGACATCGGTAGTGGGTAAAATGATGGAATCAATTATTAAGGATGTCATAGCAGTGCATTTGGAAAGAGGTGACATGATAGGTCCAAGTCAGCATGGATTTGTGAAAGGGAAATCATGCTTGACAAATCTTCTGGAATTTTTTGAGGATGTTTCCAGTAGAGTGGATAAGGGAGAACCAGTTGATGTGGTATATTTGGACTTTCAGAAGGCGTTCGACAAGGTCCCACGCAAGAGATTGATGTGCAAAGTTAGAGCACATGGGATTGGGGGTAGTGTACTGACATGGATTGAGAACTGGTTGTCAGACAGGAAGCAAAGAGTAGGAGTAAATGGGTACTTTTCAGAATGGCAGGCAGTGACTAGTGGGGTACCGCAAGGTTCTGTGCTGGGGCCCCAGCTGTTTACACTGTACATTAATGATTTAGATGAGGGGATTAAATGTAGTATCTCCAAATTTGCGGATGACACTAAGTTGGGTGGCACTGTGAGCTGCGAGGAGGATGCTGTGAGGCTGCAGAGCGACTTGGATAGGTTAGGTGAGTGGGTAAATGCATGGCAGATGAAGTATAATGTGGATAAATGTGAGGTTATCCACTTTGGTGGTAAAAACAGAGAGACAGACTATTATCTGAATGGTGACAGATTAGGAAAAGGGGAGGTGCAAAGAGACCTGGGTGTCATGGTACATCAGTCATTGAAGGTTGGCATGCAGGTGCAGCAGGCGGTTAAGAAAGCAAATGGCATGTTGGCCTTCATAGCAAGGGGATTTGAGTACAGGGGCAGGGAGGTGTTGCTACAGTTGTACAGGGCATTGGTGAGGCCACACCTGGAGTATTGTGTACAGTTTTGGTCTCCTAACCTGAGGAAGGACATTCTTGCTATTGAGGGAGTGCAGCGAAGGTTCACCAGACTGATTCCCGGGATGGCGGGACTGACCTATCAAGAAAGACTGGATCAACTGGGCTTGTATTCACTGGAGTTCAGAAGAATGAGAGGGGACCTCATAGAAACATATAAAATTCTGACGGGGTTAGACAGGTTAGATGCAGGAAGAATGTTCCCAATGTTGGGGAAGTCGAGAACCAGGGGTCACAGTCTAAGGATAAGGGGTAAGCCATTTAGGACCGAGATGCGGAGGAACTTCTTCACCCAGAGAGTGGTGAACCTGTGGAATTCTCTACCACAGAAAGTTGTTGAGGCCAATTCACTAAATATATTCAAAAAGGAGTTAGATGAGGTCCTTACTGCTAGGGGGATCAAGGGGTATGGCGAGAAAGCAGGAATGGGGTACTGAAGTTGAATGTTCAGCCATGAACTCATTGAATGGCGGTGCAGGCTAGAAGGGCCGAATGGCCTACTCCTGCACCTATTTTCTATGTTTCTATGTTTCTATATTGCACCACTAGCGGGGGGAGGCACTATGATTGGGTAGGGAGGGTGTGACGGGAGTAGGGAGATCCACCAGGGTTCCCCGTTCTAAAGCACTATACCATGGAAAATGTGCGTGGGTGTGTGTGTGTGTGTGTGAGTGTGTGAGTGTGAGAGTGTGTGTGTGTGTGAGGGTGAGGGTGTGTGTGTGTGAGAGTGTGTGAGTGTGAGTGCATGTGCGTGTGTGTGTATGTGTGTGTGTATGAGAGTGTGAGTGTGTGTGTGTGTATGAGAGTGTGTGTGTGAGTGTGTGAGTGTGTGTTTGTGTGAGAGTGTGAGTGTGTGTGTGTGTATGAGAGTGTGTGTGTGAGTGTGTGAGTGTGTGTGTGTGTGTGAGAGTGTGAGTGTGTGTGTGTGTATGAGTGTGTGTGTGAGAGTGTGAGTGTGTGTGAGTGCATGTGCGTGTGTGTATGTGTGTGAGTGTGTGTGTGTGTGTGTGTGTGTGTGAGAGTGTGAGTGTGTGTGTGTATGAGAGTGTGTGTGTGAGAGTGTGAGTGTGTGTGTGTGTGAGGGTGTGTGTGTGTGAGAGTGTGTGAGTGTGAGTGCATGTGCGTGTGTGTGTATGTGTGTGTGTATGAGAGTGTGTGTGTGAGAGTGTGTGAGTGTGTGTGAGAGTGTGAGTGTGTGTGAGAGTGTGAGTGTGTGTGTGAGTGTGTGTGTGTATGAGAGTGTGTGTGAGAGTGTGTGAGTGTGAGTGTGTGTGTGTATGAGAGTGTGTGTGTGAGAGTGTGAGTGTGTGTGAGTGTGCGTGTGTGTGTGTGTGTGTGAGTGTGTGTGCGTGTGTGAGTGTGAGTGTGTGTGCGTGTGTGAATGTGTGCGCATGTGTGTGCGTGTGAGTGTGTGAGTGTGTGTGAGTGAGTGCGTGAGTGTGTGAGTGTGTGCGCATGTGTGTGCGAGTGCGTGTGTGGGGCAGGGTTGACCACACTCGACCAGCTGCGTTGGGCGGGCCACATCGTCCGCATCGCGGACACGAGACTCCCGAAACAAGCGCTCTACTCCGAGCTCCGATACGGCAAGCGAGCCCCAACTGGGCAGAGGAAACCCCTCAAGGTCACCCTCAAAATCTCCCTGATAAAGTGCAACATCCCCACCGACACCTGGGAATCCCTGGCCAAAGACTAGGGCTCAAAGTGGAGGAAGAGCATCCGGGAGAAGCAGAAGCAGTATAATGTGGACTGGACAGGTTAGATGCAGGAAGAATGTTCCCGATGTTGGGGAAGTCCAGAACCAGGGGACATAGTCTAAGGATAAAGGGGTAAGCCATTTAGGACCGAGATGAGGAGAAAGTTCTTCACCCAGAGAATTGAGAACCTGTGGAATTCTCTACCACAGAAAGTTGTTGAGGCCGGTTCGTTAGATATATTCAAAAGGGAGTTAGATGTGGCCCTTACGGCTAAAGGGATCAAGGGGTATGGAGAGAAAGCAGGAATGGGGTACTGAAGTTGCATGATCAGCCATGATCATATTGAATAGTGGTGCAGGCTCGAAGGGCCGAATGGCCTACTCCTGCACCTATTTTCTATGTTTCTATGTTTCTATGAAGGCGCCTGTTGGGGGAGAATTATTTCTAAAGTTTATAATACTCTTGTTTCTGTACCGTGTAAATGTTCAAGCAACAAATTGTCTGCTTAAAACAAAAGACACATTTAGACCCCAATGTTCGTTGACCCCGAGTCATGAAGATAGGGGAAGAAGAACAATGAACGGTTGGAGATGCAAACAGATGTACCTCGCTTTATGTCATAACAGGAAGATAGTTCCTTGTTTTTCTGCTGAAATGGGGAACTAACCCCACTTGTGTGTGCGTATGCTAGTTAACCTTTGACTTACCACAATGTAAAGATAGATTGTCACAGCATAGGGTAAGACGTTACAAAAATGTTAGATAATTGGACAATGGTGTAAGGGGGCGGGACCGCCCCCAAAGGTATAATTGTAACTTGAAAACTTTGCTCGGAGAGAAGGTGTGGCGAAGCTGCGGAGTTTCCCCACTTCTCCCAGAGCGCTCTGTACGAATAAACTGTGACGTTTTCTTTCACTGTACTTGGACTCGGTGTGGAACTTATTTCCCTTACAGCGCCGAACACCTCGACTCTCTTCGCCGGGAGCACGCGGAAGCCAAGTGCGAACAGTGGACGACAAACCAAGCCCCCCACCCACCCGCCCCTCCAACCCCCGTCTGCCCCGACCTGCGACAGAGAATGTGGGTCCTCAGAACTCGCCTTGGCCGAAAGCCAGTCGTCCTCGACCCCCCCCCCCCCCCCACCGGGAGACTGCCCGAGGAGAAGAAAGGGGATGAATTGGGCTTCAGCGGCGATGCCCCACACAGTGCAATAGCCGGACTACAGGACCGCGCGAGGAATGGCAGGGTGGGAGGGGGGCGGAATCCGGCGAGGTACCGGACGGGTGAAACCGTGAGTCGGCGCTCGAGGGGAGTTGCGGGGGGGTGGAGGGAGGAGGGGAGTCGGATAAACCAGTGACAGCGAGTCCCGCGGAACGAACGCCGCTCGATCCCACTGCGCGCAGACGTGGGGGAACGGCGGCGTTTCTAGCCACGCACCCACCCCACCCCACCCCCTCCAAACCCCCGCCACAGCTCTCGCTCCAGCTTTCCCCCCCAGGTGGCCCCCCCGCCTCTCGGCGAGAGAGAAATCTCATTGTGCAAACACTCGGGATAATCTTTGTTCTGTCGCTTCCTGTTTGGAGCTGGGCGTAACTCCCCTGAGCGTTGGATGGGAAACGAGAGCTCTGTTGCTGCGGTCCCCATGTATTGTGTGCGCGCTGGGCTCAGCGTGACCCAGCACTTCCAGCACTCGGCCCCTCTTGCCCCTCTGAGCAGTTTGTCACCGAGCTGCGAAGGGCTGCTGTTCGCGTCGGGCTGATAAACCTCCTGTGTCAAACTGCAGGTCAGAAAAATATTGACTCAACACTCCTCTGTCAGTCAGCTTGTGCAGAAAATAACTCCCGGCAGGAATAAAAGCTTTCCCGTCATCGTCTCCGATCACAGGGCGCAGGAGGAAGTCGTTCGGCCCATCGGCCCTGTGCCATCTCTTTGAAAGAGCCATCCAGTTAGTCCCCCTCCTCCCCAGCCCCCGCTCTTTCCCCACAACCCGGCCAATTTCTCCTTTTCAACCTGGCAGCACACTCGCCTCTGAGTCAGAAGGTTATGGGTTCGAGTCCCACTCCAGCGACTTGAGCACAAAGGTCCAGGCTGCAACACTCCCAGTGCAGTGCTGAGGGAGTGCCGCACTGTCGGAGGGGCAGTGCTGAGGGAGCACCGCACTGTCGGAGGGGCGGTGCTGAGGGAGCGCCGCACTGTCGGAGGGGCAGTGCTGAGGGAGCGCCGCACTGTCGGAGGGGCAGTGCTGAGGGAGCGCCGCACTGTAGGAGGGGCAGTACTGAGGGAGCGCCGCACTGTCGGAGGGGCAGTGCTGAGGGAGTGCCGCACTGTCGGAGGGGCAGTACTGAGGGAGCGCCGTACTGTCGGAGGGGAAGTACTGAGGGAGCGCCGCACTGTCGGAGGGGCAGTACTGAGGGAGAGCCGCACTGTCGGAGGGGCAGTGCTGAGGGAGCGCCGCACTGTCGGAGGGGCAGCACTGAGGGAGCACCGCACTGTCGGAGGTGCCGTTTTTCAGATGAGATGTTAAACCGATGCCCCGTCTGCCCTCTCAGGTGGACGTAAAAGATCCCACTACCATTATTTCGAAGAAACATAGAAAATAGGTGCAGGAGTAGGCCATTTGGCCCTTCGAGCCTGCACCACCATTCAATATGATCATGGCTGATCATGCAACTTCAGTACCCCATTTCTCTTCATACCCTTGATTCCTTTAGCCGTAAGGGCAGGGGAGTTCTCCCAGTGTCCTGGGGACAATATTTATCCCTCAAACAACATAACAAGAAAACAGATTATCTGGGTCATTATCACATTGTTGTGTGTGGGAGCTTGCTGTGCGCAAATTGGCATTTCCCACATTGCAACAGTGACCACACTCCAAAAGTACTTCGTTGGCTGTAAAGCGCTTTGAGACGTCCGGTGGTTGTGAAAGGTGCTATATAAATGCCTTCTATTTGATAGCGGTGTTCACAAACAGGAAGGATCCGGCCAGAGTAGATAGAGAGAAACTGTTCCCATTGGTGGAAGGGTCGGGAACCAGAGGACACAGATTTAAGGCGATTGGCAGAGGAACCAAAGGCGACACGAGGATAAACCTTATTTTACGCAGCGAGTGGTTAGGATCTGGAACGCGCTGCCCGAGAGGGCGGTGGAGGCAGACTCAATCGCGGCTTTCAAAAGGGAGTTGGATAAGTAGCTGAAGGAAAAACTTTGCAGGGCTACGGGGAAAGGGCGGGGGGGAGTGCGACTGGCTGAGGTGCTCTTGTAGAGAGCCGGCACGGGCTCGATGGGCCGAATGGCCTCCTTCTGTGCTGTGACCGTTCTGTGATTCTATGATATGTCTAAATACCTTTTGGAAGATGCTGTTGAATCTGCTCCCACCACGTTTACAAGCCGTGCATTCCAGATCTTAACTCATCGAATCGTAGAGCAGGACATCACAGAAGTTGGCCATTCGGCCCATCGAATCTGCGGCGGCTGTTTCGAGCAGCGATCCAGTTAGTCACACACCTCCCCGCACTTTCTCCATATCCCTACAATGTTTCTCTTCTTCCAATCTCCTCTCAACCTTCTCTGCTCCAAGGAGAACAACCCCAGCTTCTCCAGTCTGACCACGTCACTGAAGTCCCTCATCCCTGGAACCATCCTCGTCAATCTCCTCTGCGCCCTCTCTAAGGCCTTCAAGTCATGCAATTGAAAACAAAATGAAATTAAAATTAAAACACTTAAATACTTCAGGCAATATATAACATACAGTTTCTCTCTCTCCGATAGAGAGACAGAGAGAGAGAGGGACAGGTCAGTGCAGTACTGAGTGAGTCTTTCTGGGGAAATGCTAAACCCAGGCCCCATCTGCCCTCTCGGGTGGATGTAAAAGATCCCAGGGCAGCTATTGGAAGAAGAGCAGGGGAGTTCTCCCCGGTGTCCTGGGGCCAATATTTATCCTTCAACCATCACCATCATAGACAGTCCCTCGGAATCGAGGAAGACTTGCTTCCACTCTAAAAGTGAGTTCTCAGGTGGCTGAACAGTCCAATACGGGAATTACAGTCTCTGTCACAGGTGGGACAGACAGTGGTTGAAGGAAAGGGTGGGTGGGGAGTCTGGTTTGCCGCACGCTCCTTCCGCTGCCTGCGCTTGCTTTCTGCATGCTCTCGGCGACGAGACTCGAGGTGCTCAGCGCCCTCCCGGATGCACTTCCTCCACTTAGGGCGGACTGGTCTTTGGCCAAGGGACTCCCAGGTGTCGGTGGGGATGTCGCACTTTATCAGGGAGGCTTTGAGGGTGGTCCTTGTAACGTTTCCTCTGCCCACCAGGGGCTCGCTTGCCGTGTAGGAGTTCCGAGTAGAGCGCTTGCTTTGGGAGTCTCGTGTCGGGGCATGCGGAGCTGGTCGAGTGTGGTCAGTGCTTCGATGCTGGGGATGTTGGCCTGGTTGGTGCGTCTGTCCTCCCAGGGGATTTGCAGGATCTTGCGGAGACATCGTTGGTGGTATTTCTCCAGCGACTTGAGGTGTCTGCTGTACATGGTCCATGTCTCTGAGCCATACAGGAGGGCGGGTATCACTGCTGCCCTGTAGACCATGAGCTTGGTGCCAGATTTGAGGGCCTGGTCTTTGAACACTCTCTTCCTCAGGCGACCGAAGGCTGCGCTGGTGCACTGGAGGCGGTGTTGGACCTCGCCGTCGATGTCTGCCCTTGCTGACAGTAGGCTCCCGAGGCGTGGAAAATGGTCCACATTGTCCAAGGCTGCAGAAAAATCAATGCTGGGGCACTCAAAGACCGAGTTAAGAAAGCCCTATACGGCCAGCACCTCACTGGTGACCCTCGATGAGACGCAGAATGCCCGCAGCGCCTGGCCTGCCCTCAAGGCCTCCATAACCAGCGCCTGCGAAGAAACGCTCGGTCTCTCAACCAGGACACACCAAGACTGGTTCGTCGAGAACGACCAGGAGATCCAGGAGCTAACAAGCCGCAAGTGCAGGGCGTTTCTGAACCGAAAGGCAAGAACCCAAATCGGAAGCAGCAAAGCAGGTCCACCGACAGCTGAAGGCCAAGCTCGAACAAAAATCCCTCAACCAGCATCATTAAAACAGATGATCTGGGTCGTTATCACATTGCTGATTGTGGGAGCTTGCTGTGCGCAAATTGCCTGCCGCGTTTCCCTATGTTACAACAACAACTTGAACTTATATAGCACCTTTAGTGTCCCAAGGAATGTAATCAGTCACAATTTGACACCAACACATCATGAAATAGTCGGGCAGGTGACCAATAGCTTGGTCAAAGAGGTTGGTTTCAAGGAGCGCCCTGAAGGAGGAGAGAGAGGCGGAGAGGTTTAGGGAGGGAGTTCCAGAGCTTGGGGCCCGGGCAACAGAAGGCACGGCCGCCGATGGTGGAGCGATTATAGTCAGGGATGCTCAGGAGGGCAGAATTAGAGGAGCGCAGATATCTCGGGGGGTTGTGGGGCTGGAGGAGATTACAGAGATAGGGAGGGGGCGAGGGCCATGGAGGGATTTGTAAACAAGGATGAGAATTTTAGAAATCGAGGCGTTGCTTAACCGGGAGCCAATGTAGGTCAGCGAGCACAGGGGGTGATGGGTGAGTGGGACTCGGTGCGAGTTAGGACACGGGGCAGCGAGCACAGGGGGTGATGGGTGAGCGGGACTCGGTGCGAGTTAGGACACGGGGTCAGCGAGCCCGGGGGGGGGGATGGGTGAGCGGGACTCGGTGCGAGTTAGGACACGGGGTCAGCGAGCCCGGGGGGTGATGGGTGAGCGGGACTCGTTGCGAGTTAGGACACGGTACAGCGAGCACAGGGGGTGATGGGTGAGCGGGACTCGGTGCGAGTTAGGACACGGGGCAGTGAGCACAGAGGATGATGGGTGAGCAGGACTCGGTGCGAGTTAGGACACGGGGCAGCGAGCACAGGGGGTGATGGGTGAGCGGGACTCAGTGCGAGTTAGGACACGGGGTCAGCGAGCACAGGGGGTGATGGGTGAGCGGGACTCGGTGCGAGTTAGGACATGGGGCAGCGAGCACAGG
Organism: Pristiophorus japonicus; assembly: GCF_044704955.1. Lineage (NCBI taxonomy): Eukaryota > Metazoa > Chordata > Chondrichthyes > Pristiophoridae > Pristiophorus > Pristiophorus japonicus. Next base: position 87,044,792 of record NC_091996.1, on the reverse strand, counting down.
GGGTGATGGGTGAGCGGGACTCGGTGCGTTAGGACACAGGGCAGCCGAGTTTTGGATGTGCCCAAGTTTACAGAGTGAGGTCAGCCAGGAGAGCGTTGGAATAGCCAAGTCCGGAGATAACAAAAGCAGGCGAGGAGATGGTGATATCACGGAACAGGAAGTAGGTGGTGACTACACTTCAAAAGTGCTTCATTTGCTCTGAAGTGCTTTGCGACATACCGAGGATGTGACAGGTCTCATAAAAAATGCGAGCTCTCCCTTTCTCACATCTGTGTGTGCTGCCTATCAATTTTTAAATTCCTATCTCCATATTTATGAGAAGTGCTATGTAAACACGTCATGCGGTAATTACACCCTCCCACCAGTGGAGGCGCTAGAGAACATTAAAATTTATTTCGGCTTGCTGGTTTGGGGAAAACGCACAGAGCCTCTCTGATCACATATCCGCAGCATAACTAACAGCACCTATTTCCACCTCGCTAACATCGCCCGTCTCCGCCCCCTGCCGCAGCTCATCCGCTGCTGAAGCCCTCATCCGTGCCTTTGTTACCTCTAGACTTGATTATTCCAACGCACTCCTGGCCGGCCTCCCACATTCTACCCTACGTAAACTAGAGGTGATCCAAAACTCGGCTGCCCCGTGTCCTAACTCGCACCGAGTCCCGCTCACCCAGCACCCCCTGTGCTCGCTGACCTACATTGGCTCCTGGTTAAGTAACGCCTCGATTTCAAAATTCTCATCTTTGTTTACAAATCCCTCCATGGCCCTCGCCCCCTCCCTATCTCTGTAATCTCCTCCAACCCCACAACCCCCGAGATGTCTGCTCTTGACGGTCCGCGTTGCGGAATTGGAGCTGAGGGTGGATTCACTCTGGAGCATCCACGATGCTGAGAATGACGTGAGTATCACGTGTAGTGAGTTGGTCTTACCGCAGGAGAAGGGTCCACAGCCAGATAGGGAATTGAAGACCAGCAGGAAGAGCAGTGCAAGAAAGATAGTGCAGGGGTCCCCTGTGGTCATCCCCCTGCAAAACAGATACACTGCTTTGAGTACTGTTGGGGAGGATGACTCATCAGGGGAGGGCAGCAGCAGCCAAGTTCATGGCACCGTAGGTGGCTCTGCTGCAAAGGAGGGCAGGAAAAAGAGTGGGAGCGCGATAGTGATAGGGGATTCGATGGTGAGGGGAATAGATAGGCGTTTCTGCGGACGCAACCGAGACTCCAGGATGGTATGTTGCCTCCCTGGTGCAAGGGTCAAGGATGTCTCGGAGCGGGTGCAGGACATTCTGAAATGGGAGGGAGAACAGCCAGTTGTCGTGGTGCACATTGGTACCAACGACATAGGTAAAAAAAGGGATGAGGTCCTACGAAAAGAATTTAAGGAGCTAGGAGCTAAATTAAAAAGTAGGACCTCAAAAGTAGTAATCTCGGGATTGCTACCAGTGCCACGTGCTAGTCAGAGTAGGAATCGCAGGATAGCGCAGATGAATACATGGCTTGAGCAGTGGTGCAGCAGGGAGGGATTCAAATTCTTGGGGCATTGGAACCGGTTCTGGGGGAGGTGGGACCAGTACAAACCGGACGGTCTGCACCTGGGCAGGTCCGGAACCAATGTCCTAGGGGGAGTGTTTGCTAGTGCTGTTGGGGAGGAGTTAAACTAATATTGCAGGGGGATGGGAACCTATGCAGGGAGACAGAGGGAGACAAAAATGAGGCAAAAGCAAAAGACAGAAAGGAGATGAGGAAAAGTGGAGGGCAGAGAAACCCAAGGCAAAGAACAAAAAGGGCCACTGTACAGCAAAATTCTAGAAGGACAAAGGGTGTTAAAAAAGCAAGCCTGAAGGCTTTGTGTCTTAATGCAAGGAGTATCCGCAATAAGGTGGATGAATTAACTGTGCAAATAGATGTTAACAAATATGATGTGATTGGGATTACGGAGACGTGGCTCCAGGATGATCAGGGCTGGGAACTCAACATCCAGGGGTATTCAACATTCAAGAAGGATAGAATAAAAGGAAAAGGAGGTGGGGTAGCATTGCTGGTTAAAGAGGAGATTAATGCAATAGTTAGGAAAGACATTAGCTTGTATGATGTGGAATCTATATGGGTAGAGCTGCAGAACACTAAAGGGCAAAAATCGTTAGTGGGAGTTGTGTACAGACCTCCAAACAGTAGTAGTGATGTTGGGGAGGGCATCAAACAGGAAATCAGGAGTGCATGCAATAAAGGTGCAGCAGTTATAATGGGTGACTTTAATATGCACATAGATTGGGCTAGCCAAACTGGAAGCAATACGGTGGAGGAGGATTTCCTGGAATGCATAAGGGATGGTTTTCTAGACCAATATGTCGAGGAACCAACTAGGGGGGAGGCCATCTTAGACTGGGTGTTGTGTAATGAGAGAGGATTAATTAGCAATCTCATTGTGCGAGGGCCCTTGGGGAAGAGTGACCATAATATGGTGGAATTCTGCATTAGGGTGGAGAATGAAACAGTTAATTCAGAGACCATGGTCCAGAACTTAAAGAAGGGTAACTTTGAAGGTATGAGGCATGAATTGGCTAAGATAGATTGGCTAATGATACTTAAGGGGTTGACTGTGGATGGGCAATGGCAGACATTTAGAGACCGCATGGATGAATTACAACAATTGTACATTCCTGTCTGGCGTAAAAATAAAAAAGGGAAGGTGGCTCAACCGTGGCTATCTAGGGAAATCAGGGATAGTATTAAAGCCAAGGAAATGGCATACAAATTGGCCAGAAATAGCAGCGAACCTGGGGACTGGGAGAAATTTAGAACTCAGCAGAGGAGGACAAAGGGTTTGATTAGGGCAGGGAAAATGGAGTACGAGAAGAAGCTTGCAGGGAACATTAAGGCGGATTCCAAAAGTTTCTATAGGTATGTAAAGAGAAAAAGGTTAGTAAAGACAAACGTAGGTCCCCTGCAGTCAGAATCAGGGGAAGTCATAACGGGGAACAAAGAAATGGCAGACCAATTGAACAAGTACTTTGGTTCAGTATTCACTAAGGAGGACACAAACAACCTTCCGGATATAAAAGTGGTCAGAGGGTCTATTAAGGAGGAGGAACTGAGGGAAATCTTTATTAGTCGGGAAATTGTGTTGGGGAAATTGATGGGATTGAAGGCCGATAAATCCCCAGGGCCTGATGGACTGCATCCCAGAGTACTTAAGGAGGTGGCCTTGGAAATAGCGGATGCATTGACAGTCATTTTCCAACATTCCATTGACTCTGGATCAGTTCCTATTGAGTGGAGGGTAGCCAATGTAACCCCACTTTTTAAAAAAGGAGGGAGAGAGAAAGCAGGGAATTATAGACCGGTCAGCCTGACCTCAGTAGTGGGTAAAATGATGGAATCAATTATTAAGGATGTCATAGCAGCGCATTTGGAAAATGGTGACATGATAGGTCCAAGTCAGCATGGATTTGTGAAAGGGAGATCATGCTTGACAAATCTTCTGGAATTTTTTGAGGATGTTTCCAATAAAGTGGACAAAGGAGTACCAGTTGATGTGGTATATTTGGACTTTCAGAAGGCTTTCGACAAGGTCCCACACAGGAGATTAATGTGCAAAGTTAAAGCACATGGGATTGGGGGTAGTGTGCTGACGTGGATTGAGAACTGGTTGTCAGACAGGAAGCAAAGAGTAGGAGTAAATGGGTACTTTTCAGAATGGCAGGCAGTGACTAATGGGGTACCGCAGGGTTCTGTGCTGGGGCCCCAGCTGTTTACATTGTACATTAATGATTTAAACGAGGGGATTAAATGTAGTATCTCCAAATTTGCGGATGACACTAAGTTGGGTGGCAGTGTGAGCTGCGAGGAGGATGCTATGAGGCTACAGAGTGACTTGGATAGGTTAGGTGAGTGGGCAAATGCGTGGCAGATGAAGTATAATGTGGATAAATGTGAGGTTATCCACTTTGGTGGTAAAAACAGAGAGACAGACTATTATCTGAATGGTGACAGATTAGGAAAAGGGAAGGTGCAACGAGACCTGGGTGTCATGGTACATCAGTCATTGAAGGTTGGCATGCAGGTACAGCAGGCGGTTAAGAAAGCAAATGGCATGTTGGCCTTCATAGCGAGGGGATTTGAGTACAGGGGCAGGAAGGTGTTGCTACAGTTGTACAGGGCCTTGGTGAGGCCACACCTGGAGTATTCTGTACAGTTTTGGTCTCCTAACTTGAGGAAGGACATTCTTGCTATTGAGGGAGTGCAGCGAAGATTCACCAGACTGATTCCCGGGATGGTGGGACTGACCTATCAAGAAAGACTGGATCAACTGGGCTTGTATTCACTGGAGTTCAGAAGAGTGAGAGGGGACCTCATAGAAACGTTTAAAATTCTGACGGGTTTGGACAGGTTGGATGCAGGAAGAATGTTCCCAATGTTGGGGAAGTCCAGAACCAGGGGTCACAGTCTAAGGATAAGGGGTAAGCCATTTAGGACCGAGATAAGGAGAAACTTCTTCACCCAGAGAGTGGTGAACCTGTGGAATTCTCTACCACAGGAAGTAGTTGAGGCCAATTCACTAAATATATTCAAAAGGGAGTTAGATGAAGTCCTTACTACTCGGGGGATCAAGGGGTATAGTGTGAAAGCAGGAAGTGGGTACTGAAGTTTCATGTTCAGCCATGAACTCATTGAATGGTGGTGCAGGCTAGAAGGGCTGAATGGCCTGCTCCTGCACCTATTTTCTATGTTTCTATGTTTCTATGCGCTCCTCTAATTCTGCCCTCCTGAGCATCCCTGATTATAATCGCTCAACCATTGGTGGCCGTGCCTTCTGTTGCCTGGGCCCCAAGCTCTGGAACTCCCTCCCTAAACCTCTCTACTTCTCTTTCCTCCTTTAAAACGCTCTTTAAAACCGACCTCTTTGACCCAGCTTTTGGTAAAATTTTTTATCATAACACTCCTGTGAAGCACTGTGGGACGTTTCACTACGTTAAAGGCGCTATATAAATACACGTTGTTGTTGTTATACTCAAGAGACAACAAGAATAATCTCTGTTCTCCTGGTTCTCGGTGAGTTAACCCTTTACAGCTCCGGCTTCATTCACAGCACATTACAAAGAAAGAAAGACTTGCATTTATATAGCGCCTTTCACGAGGGGTCAACAACCAGGGGGCATAGATTTAAAGTAATTGGGGGGAGGTTTAGAGGGGATTTGAGGGAAAATGTCTTCACCCAGAGGGTGGTGGGGGTCTGGAACTCACTGCCTGAAAGGGTGGTAGAGGCAGAAACCCTCACCACATTTAAAAAGTACTTGGATGTGCACCTGAAGTGCCGTAACCTGCAGGGCTACGGACCGAGAGCGGGAAAGTGGGGTTAGGCTGGGTGGCTCTTTGTCGGCCGGCACGGCCACGATGGGCCGAATGGCCTCCTTCCGTGCTGTAAATTTCTGTGATTCTCTGAAAAGAGGAGTGGGAAAGTTCTATGCACTAAAATAAAGTGTGTGTGTGTGTGAGTGTGTGTGTGTGTGTGAGTGTGTGAGTGTGTGTGTGAGTGAGTGAGTGAGTGAGTGAGTGTGTGTGTGTGTGTGTGTGTGTGAGTGTGTGTGTGAGTGTGTGTGCGCATGTGTGTGAGTGTGTGTGCGAGTTTGTGAGTGAGTGAGTGTGAGTGTGTGTGAGTGAGTGAGTGTATGTGTGCGAGTGTGTGTGTGAGTATGTGTAAGTGAGTGAGTGTATGTGTGTGAGTGTGTGTGTGTGTGTGTGAGTGTGTGTGTGTGTGTGCATGTGTGTGCATGTGTGTGAGTGTGTGTGTGCATGTGTGTGAGTGAGTGTATGTGTGTGAGTATGTGTGTGTGAGTGAGTGAGTGTTTGTGTGTGTGAGTCTGTGAGTCTGTGAGTCTGTGTGTGACTGTGTGGGTGAGTGTGAGAGTGTGTGTGAGTGTATGCGTGCGTCTGTGTGAGTGAGTGTGTGCGTGCGTCTGTGTGAGTGAGTGAGTGTGCGCGTGCGTCTGTGTGAGTGAGTGAGTGAGTGTGTGTGTGAGTGTGTGCGTGCGTCTGTGTGAGTGAGTGTGTGTGAGTGAGTCTGTGTGAGTGAGTGTGTGTGAGTGAGTCTGTGTGTGTGAGTGTGTGCGTGCGTCTGTGTGAGTGAGTGTTTGCGTGCGTCTGTGTGAGTGAGTGTGTGCGTGCGTCTGTGTGAGTGAGTGTGAGTGAGTGTGTGCGTGCGTCTGTGTGAGTGAGTGTGAGTGTGTGCGTGCGTCTGTGTGAGTGAGTGTGAGTGAGTGTGTGCGTGCGTCTGTGTGAGTGAGTGTGTGTGTGTGAGTGTGTGTGAGTGTTTGAGTGTGTGTGTGAGTGTGTGCGTGCGTCTGTGTGAGTGAGTGTGAGTGAGTGAGTGAGTGCGTGTGTGAGTGTGTGAGTGTGTGTGTGAGTGCGTGTGTGAGTGCGTGTGTGAGTGTGTGTGTGAGTGTGTGAGTGAGTGTGTGAGTGAGTGAGTGCGTGTGTGTGTGAGTGTGTGAGTGTGTGAGTGAGTCTGTGTGAGTGAGTGCGAGTGTGTGTGAGTGTGTGCGTGCGTCTGTGTGAGTGAGTGTGTGTGACTGAGTGAGTGAGTGCGTGTGTGAGTGTGTGTGTGTGTGTAAGATCGGAGCCACCGAAGGGCACTGGGATACCCAGGACGGGAGAAGGTTGGTGTTGAAGTGTGATGTGGGCCCACCAGCCTCTCGCGAGGCCCGAACTATAACCTCGGCCCCAGCGACTCAGACACAAAGGGCCCAGTGCTATCATTCCTTTGTGTCGGAGAGCTGAGCATACTTCCCATACCGTCATCGCATATCCGGGAAAAACAAGGGAAGTCTTGGGAAAGGTCTAGGAGGGCGTCGTCGTGGGAACAGAAGCCGTTAAAAAATCAAACTCTGGCAGCCTGGGCCGTGTACACATATAATAAAATAACACACACACACAGACCTCTGTGCCCTCTCTCAATCACTCCCCGAGATATGGGAGGGCTTGGAGCTGATGGAAGCAATGGCTGAGAATTTACTATTAGACCTGACGTCCCAAACCGCTTTACAGCCAATGAAGTACTTTTTTGGGAGTGTAGTCACTGTTGTATTGTGGGAAATGCGATAGCCAACCTGTGCACAGCAAGCTCCCACACACAGCAATGTGATAATGACCCAGATCATCAGGTTTTTTTAATGTTGATTGAGGGATACATATTGGCCCAAGGACACGAGGGAGAACTCCCCTGCTCTTCTTCGAAATAGTGGCCGTGGGATCTTTTACGTCCAACTGAGAGAGCAGACGGGGCCTCGGTTTAACGTCTCATCCGAAAGACGGCACCTCTGACAGTGCGGCACTCCCTCAGTACTGCCCCTCCGACAGTGCGGCGCTCCCTTAGTACTGCCCCTCCGACAGTGCGGCGCTCCCTCAGTACTGCCCCTCCGACAGTGCGGCGCTCCCTCAGTCCTGCCCCTCCGACAGTGCGGCGCTCCCTCAGTCCTGCCCCTCCGACAGTGCGGCGCTCCCTCAGTCCTGCCCCTCCGACAGTGCGGTGCTCCCTCAGTACTGCCCCTCCGACAGTGCGGTGCTCCCTCAGTACTGCACTGGGAGTGTCATCCTAGACTTACACAGTAAAAACAACAGGGCTAAATTGAAAGAGAGAAGAACTTCCCTTTATAGAATCACAGAACGGTTACAGCACAGAAGGAGGCCATTCGGCCCGTTGAGCCCGTGCCGGCTCTCTGCAAGAGCAGCTCAGCCAGTCCCACTCCCACCCGCCCTTTCCCCGTAGCCTTGCTAATTTTTTCTCTTCAGGTACTTATCCAACTCCCTTTTGAAAGCCACAATTGAGTCTGCCTCCAACGCCCTCTCAGGCAGCGCATTCCAGATCCTAACCACTCGCTGCGTAAAAAGGTTTATCCTCGTGTCGCCTTTGGTTCTTCTGCCAATCGCCTTAAATCTGTGTCCTCTGGTTCCCGACCCTTCCACCAATGGGAACAGTTTCTCTCGGCCTACTCTGGCCAGACCCCTCCTGATTTTGAACACCTCGATCAAATCTCCTCTCAACCTTCTCTGCTCCGAGGAGAACAAAGATCAGTGCACTCAAGTGGGGCGGGGGAGCCTTGAGAAATCTTGATACGATTGCCGTGTAAAACAGCGAGGACCACAGGAGAACACTTGCAATGATCGGGTTACATCCACTCCTCCAAGAGTCTTTTACAGCTCCCGTGTTTTGAGTAGTCCAGGCTATACAGTGCCAGCCTTGGCTCAGTGGGCAGCACATGCGCCTCTGAGTCAGAAGGTTGTGGGTTCAAGTCCTACCCCAGGAACTTGAGCACAAAAATCTAGGCTGATTCTCCCAGTGCAGTACTGAGGGAGTGCCGCACTGTCGGAGGGGCAGTGCTGAGGGAGCGCCGCACTGTCGGAGGGGCAGTGCTGAGGGAGAGCCGCACTGTCGGAGGGGCAGTACTGAGGGAGCGCCGCACTGGCGGGGGGGCAGTACTAAGGGAGCGCTGCACTGTCGGAGAGGCGGTGCTGAGGGAGCGCTGCACTGTCGGAGGAGCAGTGCGGAGGGAGTGCCGCACTGTCAGAGGGGCAGTGCTGAGGGAGCGCCGCACTGTCAGAGGGGCAGTACTGAGAGAGCGCCGCACTGGCGGAGGGGCAGTGCGGAGGGAGTGCCGCACTGTCAGAGGGGCAGTGCTGAGGGAGCGCCGCACTGGCGGAGGGGCAGTACTGAGGGGGTGCCGTCTTTCAGATGAGCTGTTAAACCGAGGCCCCGTCTGCTATCTCGGGGGACGTAAAAGAATCCCACGGCCACTATTTCAAATAAGAACAGGGAGTTCTCCCCGGTGTCCTGGGGCCAATATTGAAACCAAGCGCAGGCAGCGGAAGGAGCGTGCGGCAAACCAGTCCCACCCATCCTTTCCTTCAACCACTGTCTGTCCCACCTGTGACAGAGACTGTAATTCCTGTATTGGACTGTTCAGTCACCTGAGAACTCACTTTTAGAGTGGAAGCAAGTCTTCCTCAATTCCGAGGGACTGTCTGTGATGATAATTTATCCCTCAATCAACATAACAAAAGAAACCAGATTATCTGGGTCATTATCACATTGCTGTGTGTGGGAGCTTGCTGTGCGCAAATTGGCTGCCGCATTTCCCACATTACAACAGTGACCGCACTTCAAAAATACTTCATTGGCTGTAAAGCTTTGATGATTCCCCTTATTAAAACCCATTCAAGTATGTGTATAAACGTGCTTTACATACAATCGGTCAATCACAATCCCTGCCGTAAGATAGAGGAACTCCTGATTGCTCAGAACCGCCCAATACTGATCAACCCTACAATCTGGAGCATGTGTCAGATCAATTCACTATCCTCAGTTATCCCTGACTCCTGGTGTGGTTCAGTGTCGAATTCAATTTGAAATATTGGAAAGTGTGAGGTTATGCACTGTGGCAGAAAAAAAATCAAAGAGCAAGGTATTATTTAAATGGAGAAAGATCGCAAAGTGCCGCAGTACAGCAGGACCTGGGGATCCTTGTGCATGAAACACAAAAGGATGGTATGCAGGTACAGCAAGTGACCAGGAAGGCCAATGGTATCTTGGCCTTTATTGCAAAGGGGATGGAGTATAAAAGCAGGGAAGTCTTGCTACAGTTATACAGGGTATTGGTGAGGCCACACCTGGAGTACTGCGTGCAGTTTTGGTTTCCGTATTTACGAAAGAATATACTTGCTTTGGAGGCAGTTCAGAGAAGGGTCACTCGGTTGATTGCGGGGATGAGGGGGTTGACTTATGAGAAAAGGTTGAGTAGGTTGGGCCTCTACTCATTGGAATTCAGAAGAATGAGAGGTGATCTTATCGAAACGTATAAGATTATGAGGGGGGCTTGACAAGGTGGATGCAGAGAGGATGTTTCCACTGATGGGGGAGACTAGAACTAGAGGGCATAGTCTTAAAATAAGGGGCTGCCCATTTAAAACTGAGATGAGGAGAAATTTCTTCTCTCAGAGGGTTGTAAATCTGTGGAATTTGCTGCCTCAGAGAGCTGTGGAAGCTGGGTCATTGAATAAATTTAAGACAGAGATAGACAGTTTCTTAACCGATAAGGGGATAAAGGGTTATGGGGAGTGGGCGGGGAAGTGGAGCTGAGTCCATGATCGGATCAGCCAGGATCGTATTAAATGGCGGAGCGGGCTCGAGGGGCTGTATGGCCTACTCCTGCTCCTATTTCTTATGTTCTTATGTTCTAACGCTGCTGTGAAGTGCCCGGGGAGATTTGTGATGTTTTGTAGTCTCCAGCACAGGTCCCTGTTGGACGCGCATGTGTTAAAATTCTGGAGAATGAAAGTGCTCCAGAGGGGACACGCCCAGGAGGTCAGTGAGGAAATAGGTGAGGCTCTGTGTGGTATTTTTAGAAGAAAGACTTGCATTTATATAACACCTTTCCCCACCAAACGCCTCAAAGCTGCTTTACAGCCAATGAAGTACTTTTTTTTGGAGTGTGGTCGCTGTTGTATTGTGGGAAACGCGGCAGCCAATGTGTGCACAGCACGATCCCACAAAACAAGATTTGACACGTCGCTGCAAGAGGAGTTATTGGGGGGCAGGAGACCAAAAAAATTCTTGGGCACCGGGGGAAGCTTTAAAAGGAGGAAAGAGAGGCGGAGAATTTCAGGAAGATTGTTCCAGAGCTTGGGGCTCAGGCAGCTGAAGGCACGGCCACCGATGGTGGAGCGATTATAATCAGGGATGCTCAGGAGGGCAGAATTAGAGGAGCGCAGATATCTCGAGGGGGTTATGGGGCTGGAGGAGATTACAGAGATAGGGAGGGGGGCGAGAGCCATGGAGGGATTTGAACACAAGGAAAGCGAAGATGGGGCAGGATGGGGATGGAATTTGCAGGCAGGATAAATCAGAGGCAAGAGGAACCTTGGGTTCACCAGAAATTAATACTTACTTGCATGGACAACAAATAGTATTACTGGTAATGCTCAGATTCACCCCCATAACCAACAGTAATATAACTGTCACATTGAATATACAGCAGAGAAACAGGCCAACCGGTCCGTGCCGGTGTTTATGCACCAGACAAGCCTCCTCACACCCCTCTTCACCTCACGCACCGTTAGCCGTGGCTCAGTGGGTAACACTCTCTCACCTGAGTCAGAGGGTTGTGGGTTCAAGTCCCACTCAGGGACTCGAGCACATAAATCTAGGCCGACGCTCCCAGTGCTGAGGGAGCGCCGCACTGTCGGAGGGGCAGTGCTGAGGGAGCGCCGCACTGTCGGAGGGGCAGTACTGAGGGAGCGCTGCATTGTCGGAGGGGCGGTACTGAGGGAGTGCCGCACTGTCGGAGGGGCAGTGCTGAGGGAGTGCTGCATTGTCGGAGGGGCGGTACTGAGGGAGTGCCGCATTGTCGGAGGGGCGGTACTGAGGGAGCGCCACACTGTCGGAGGGGCAGTACTGAGGGAGTGCCGCATTGTCGGAGGGGCGGTACTGAGGGAGCGCCGCACTGTCGGAGGGGCAGTACTGAGGGAGTGCTGCACTGTCGGAGGGGCAGTACTGAGGGAGCGCCACACTGTCGGAGGGGCAGTACTGAGGGAGTGCCGCATTGTCGGAGGGGCGGTACTGAGGGAGCGCCGCACTGTCGGAGGGGCAGTACTGAGGGAGTGCTGCACTGTCGGAGGGGCAGTACTGAGGGAGCGCCGCGCTGTCAGAGGGGCGGTACTGAGGGAGCGCCGCACTGTCGGAGGGGCAGTACTGAGGGAGCACCGCACTGTCGGAGGTACCGTCTTTTGGATGAGACGTTAAACCGAGGCCCCGTCTGCTCTCTCAGGTGGACGTAAAAGATCCCGCGGGCACTATTTCAAAGAAGAGCAGGGGGAGTTCTGCCCGATGTTCTGGGGCCAATATTTATCCCTCACATCAGTAAAAAAAACAGATTATCTGGGTCATTGTCACATTGCAGTTTGTGGGAGCTTGCTGTGCGCAAATTGGCTGCCATGTTTCCCCCATTACAACAGTGACTACACTCCATAAAGTACTTCATTGGCTGTAAAGCGCTTTGAGACGTCCGGTGGTCGTGAAAGGCGCTATATAAATGCAAGTCTTTCTTTGCCTCTCACCATCATCCCTTTTGACATTTAATCTTTTGACCTTCCGCTAAACCTGACTTGTATTTGTTGAAAAGCGGTTCATCCCTTAAACTCTTCCGGTGCCGATGACATTAACTCTTTGTCCACAGATGCTGTCTGACCTGGAACTTTGGTTCATTCTGTGGGTGGGAGGTGCACTACTGCCACCCTGTGTAGAGCTGCGGTACTGCAACCGAGTTACAATTGGTTGGGGGGGCCCATCCCAAGGTATTCACTGACAAGGAGAATGCATTCGCTCCTCAGATTCTGCACTTCTGCTCCAAATGTAGTTACCCACAGCTTTTCCGTTCATTCAGTCTTCTATCCACTAGGTGCTCATTTGTTACTGGGACAAAGTGAAGTTAGCATGGATCACACACACACACACCCCTCAATCAATACAACAACAGCCATCATCGTCATCAGAGGCAGTCCCTCGGAGTCGAGGAAGACTTGCTTCCACTCTAAAAGTGAGTTCTCGGGTGACTGAACAGTCCAATACGGGAATTACAGTCTCTGTCACAGGTAGGACAGACAGTGGTTGAGGGAAAGGGTGGGTGGGACTGGTTTGCCGCACGCTCCTTCCGCTGCCTGCGCTTGCTTTCTGCACGCTCTCGGCGACGAGACTCGAGGTGCTCAGCCCCCTCCTGGATGCACTTCCTCCACTGAGGGCGGACTGGTCTTTGGCCAGGGACTCCCAGGTGTCGGTGGGGATGTTGCATTTCATCAAGGGTGTCCTTGAAACGTTTCCTCTGCCCACCTTTGACTCGTTTGCCGTGAAGGAGCTCCGAGTAGAGCGCTCGCTTTGGGAGTCTCGTGTCGGGGCGTGTGGGACAATGTGGCCCGCCCAGCGGAGCTGATCGAGTGTGGGTCAGTGCTTCGATGCTGGGGATGTTGGCCCGGTCGAGGACGCTAACGTTGGTGCGTCTGTCCTCCCAGGGGATTTGCAGGATCTTGCGGAGGCAGCGTTGGTGGTATTTCTCCAGCGACTTGAGGTGTCTACCGTACATGGTCCACGTCTCTGAGCCATACAGGAGGGCGGGTATCACTACAGCCCTGCAGACCATGAGCTTGGTGGCAGATTTGAGGGCCTGGTCTTCGAACACTCTCTGCCTCAGGCGGCCGAAGGCTGTGCTGACACACTGGAGGCGGTGTTGGACCTCGTCGTTGATGTCTGCCCTCGCTGGATAGTAGGTTCCCGAGGCGTGGGAAATGGTCCACGTTGTCCAAGGCCGCGGCGTGGATCTTGATGACCGGCTAGGGTGGGGGGGCGGGGGGGGGGCAGTGCTGTGTGGCGAGGTCAGGTTGGTGGCAGATCTTATTGTCTTACTGATGTTTAGTGTAAAGCCCATGCTTTCTATTATGTCTTGAATAAAGAATCTGACCAGATACTGTAAGGTCAAAGTAATGTGTGCGACCGTAGTTCTTTATTGCAGGTCTCCAGTGTGCCTCTCCAGCCCGTGAGGCCCCCTTATATACAGGTGCTCCCAAGGGATTGTGGGATCCCTTGTGACTCCAGGGGATGAGCCCTCTGGTGGTTAAACACGGTATTTGCAGGTTTACATATATAACACTTTTGTACACCTCGGTGAAGATGTGTGCATCACAGGTGGGACTGACAGTGGTTGAAGGAAAGGGTGGGTGGGGAGTCTAGTTTGCCGCACGCTCCTTCCGCTGCCTCGGTGAAGGTGTATGATGCACTTTATACATCAACGGCATAAAGCAGGTAACTAAACTGGGACCGTACATTTATACAGCACCTCGAACGTAATAAAGTGCCGAAGGAGCGTTTCAGAGCAGATTTCAGAAGGACAAGGAGACATTAGGACAGGTGATCAAAGTGGTCGGCATCGAGGAGTAAAAACAGAAATACTCAGCGGGTCAGGCAGCGTCTGAGGAGAGAGAAACAGAGTTAACGTTTCGGGTCGACAGCTCTTCGTCAGAACTGGAAAAAGTTAGAGATGTGACGGGTTCTTAAGGGGGGGCGGGGATCGGGGGGAGGGGAGGAAAGAACAAAAGGGAAGGTTGGCGATAGGGTGGAAGGCAGGAGAGATTAGAGACACAAAAGGGGCGACGGTCAGAAATGAGATGGTAATGGGACAAGTTAGGAAACTAAAGATGAGTCTAGAGAGGGCGTGAATGACGGAATCATCGCCAGATGCCGTGGGGCAGAGAAAAAAGGGGGTTTGTAAAATAAATATGGGCAGAGGTTACGGTCTGAAATTGTCCAACTCGATGTCGAGCCCAGAAGGCTGTAAAGTGCCTCATCGAAAGGTGAGGTGCTGTTCCTCGAGTTTGCATTGAGCTTCGTTGGAACAGTGCAGAAGGCCGAGGATGGAGAGGTCGGAGTGGGATTGGAGCGGGGAATTAAAGTGACAGGCGACCGGAACAGGCTCGGGGTCACGCTTACGGACTGAGGTATTAAGGAGCGGGTTAAGGAGGAGACAGAGGCAGAGGTCTAGAGAGGGAACGCCAGAGCTTGGGGCCCAGGCAGCTGAAGGCACGGCCACCGATGGTGGAGCGATGGAAATCAGGGAAGAGCAAGTGGCCAGAATTTGAGGAGCGCAGAGATCTCGGAGAAGGAGGTTATGGAGATTGGGCAGGGGAGGCGTGAGGAGGAGGTTACACAGCTAGGACGAGGGCGAGGGCATTAAAGACTGAGGCTAGGGACAGGCATTAAAGAGATACTGAATTCTTCAAGCCCCAGGCAATATGGGATGAGTGCTCGAGTGTTAACTATTCACCAACACCTATCAGAAATACCAACCAATTATGTATGCAAGTTCAGATTGATTGAGTTTATTGATCATTTGATAACTAGTCGAACTGGGGTTTGCTTGTGTTTCCTGTACAGGCCATCAGGAAGCAGATCAGAGAGACACTGGTCAAAGTCAGTGTCATATATCCAGACATGTTTACTGCCTGTACTATTATATATGATGTGCCACCAGAGGGCACCACTATGGGAAACTTGTACACCAGCTGTATGGTCACTAAGGTGTGCCACTAGAGGGCACTGCAGTGGGAGACTTGTTAGGTTACCTGTACAGGTGGGCCAGGCCTAGTATAAAAGGCAGGCCACCAGGTGTGATCCTCACTCTGGAGTCACATTAAATGGACTAAGGTCACTACAGTTCAAGTACAACACATTGCCTCGTGGAGTCATTATCAGAGCATCTAAAGACATAACAGTCAGGACCACCTCAGACTCTGCACCTAAAGAGCAATGAGAAACCAATAGTTAGTGAGGGAAATACTGAGGGGGAAATGGATACTTATCATCATAGGCGGTCCCTCGTATCGAGGATGACTTGCTCCAACGCCAAAAAGGGATGAGTTCACAGGTGTTTCAATGAGGGACCTAATATTCCAGATCCCGAACTACATCCTGAAGGGTGGAAGATGCCTGTGGGTGGATTTTTTAACGTGGGGTGACCGTTGCACACCAGCCACCACACGGGGCTTGACAGAGCGAGGTCTCGGTCCAGTGGCAAGGGTTAACCAGGACGACTGGAGACCAGCTCTGCTGCACGGGCCCAGTGCGCGCACATATCGCACAGTGTGGGCTGGGCCCGTGCTGCCCCTGGGCCCTCGCCTCTTCTGGGCCCCGACCACGTCAACCGTGAGGGTCCATGGAGCGTCCTCCTCCGTTTCAGATGTCCCCAAAAGTTCGTCACCCTCCTCCGCCTGCTCCACGACAACGCGTGGGCCAGCCATTAGGCGTATAGAGAACGACAGAGGCTCTTCTCCAGACTTGGTGGAGCTGAACGGGATCCAGGTGGGCTTGATCGGCTTACTGCTCTCGTGGCCCTTCCTGGAAAGACAATGGAGCCATTTTCGGACAAGGTCAGAGCAACACCAGCTGCAGACATTATTTGCGATAGAGTAAAGATTCTTACCTAAAATAGCGGCACCCAATGGGAACGCCCGCTCCGTTAGTTCGCACAATGACCGATCCATGAGCCTTAGGGGTGTGGGTCAGGTGGGTGGCGTAGACTAGGAAATCTCCAGCCATCTGAAAGACATTGTTATGCATGCATGTTAATGATGTACTGTAACACGAGACCTGAATGTACCTTCACCCTGTATATACCTTACCGGTACACCAGAGGGTGCTGCTGCTGGAGACCTAAGGGTCACCTGTACACTGCAGGTAACCCAGTATAAAAGGGAGCTCACCTCTTGGTGTCCTTACTCCAGGAGCTGCAATAAAGGACTAAGGTCACTACAGTTCAAGTGCCATACCCCTGTCTCGTGGAGTCATTAAGAGAGTGCCTACATACACAATAGACAACAGGGTCACGAATGAGGAACTGATCTCTAGGGAGGGAAGGATCAATTTGTTCCTGCACGAAGCAGCCGTTGAAGAGGTTGCAGTTAATCCACAAATCACAGGATTGAAGCAGTGCCACCATTGATTGAAAGAGCAACCATTCGTTTCTTTGCTCCAGCCCCCTTCCATTACAGGAGTCAGACACCCCGATATACACAAGAACCAGGAGCAGGTGTCAGCCATTCGGCCCCTCGAGCCTGCTCCGCCATTCAATACAATCATGGCCGGTCTTCTGCCTCAGCTCCACTTCCCTGCCCGCTCCCCATAACCCTCGATTCCCCTGAAGTTCAAAAATCTGTCCATCCCATCTCCACCTTAAATATATTCAATGACGCAGCCTCCACAGCTCTCTGGGGCAGAGAATTCCACAGATTTACGACCCTCTGAGAGAAGAAATTCCTCCTCATCTCAGTTTTAAATGGGCGGCCCCTTATTCTGAAACTATGTCCCCTAGTTCGAGATGTCCCCCACGAGGGGGAAACATCCTCCCTGCGTCTACCCTGTCAAGCCCCCTCAGAATCTTACACATTTCAGTAAGATCACCTCTCATTCTTCTAAACTCCAATGAGTACAGGCCCAACCTTTCGTCATAAGACAACCCCCTCATCTCAGGAATCAACCGAGTGAACCTTCTCTGAACTGCCTCCAATGCAAGTATATCCCTCCTTAAATACGGAGACCAAAACTGCACGCAGTACTCCGGGTGTGGGCGACTGCTCGTATGATTGGCACTGCCAGGTTTGATGAGCATTCTACTCCACCTCGTAAAGACCTTCACCGCAAACAGATAAACGGCCAGCAAGTTAGTCCTGGTCTGGAGTACCAACCAAAACATCACCTTTAACCCCAGTTTGTCAATGGTCACATTAAATAGCGATCAAGTGTGTAAGAGGGGAAAAAGTATATTTAAAGAAATCATCATCATAGACAGTCCCTCGGTCCTGATGTGAGTTCTTTGGTGGCTGAACAGTCCAATACGAGAGCCACAGTCCCTGTCACAGGTGGGACAGACAGTGGTTGAGGGAAAGGGTGGGTGGGACTGGTTTGCCACACACTCCTTCCGCTGCCTGCGCTTGCTTTCTGCACGCTCTCGGCGACGAGACTCGAGGTGCTCAGCGCCCTCCCGGATGCACTTCCTCCACTTAGGGCGGACTGGTCTTTGGCCCAGGGACTCCCAGGTGTCGGTGGGGATGTTGCACTTTATCAAAGGAGTCTTTGAGGGTGTCCCTTGTGACGTTTCTGCTGACCAACCTTTGGTTCGTTTGCCGTGAAGGAGTTCCGAGTAGAGCGCTTGCTTTGGGAGTCTCGTGTCGGGCGTGTGGACAATGTGGCCCGCCCAGCGGAGCTGGTCGAGTGTGGTCAGTGCTTCAATGCTGGGGATGTTGGCTTGGTCCCAGGTTTGAGGGCCTGGTCTTCAAACACTCTTTTCCTCAGGCGGCCGAAGGCTGCACTGGTGCACTGGAGGCGGTGTTGGATCTCGTCGTTGATGCCTGCTCTTGTTGATAGAAATAAGGCTACGGAAAGAATCAGGTTAAAGGGCGTAGCTCATGCTTGCATCTTTAAAAACTGCAGAACAAGGTTAAAACTTCAGAACAACAAAATTCCAATAGACTGCGGTAAGTTCCTCATGAGCTGAACAGATACGATGACGTTGTTGTGGAACAAACCAATCAGCAGCTCTTCTGATAAGGGTCAATGAATCAATGTGGCTCCACTGATAAGCTGTAGGCCAACCGGTGGTCATGGAAGGCTTTGCACGCAGGCCGCATGCCTTGGAAAATGTGCAACTATGCGTCGAACCATTACTCGGGGAAAGTCCTTTCTTAGGCGACTAAGATTGTGGCGCACCCCCTGCATATGCTTGAATAAAGATCGTGTAAAGGTAAAATCCAAATGTCCATCTGTTTGATTCCATGGTTGTTATAAGGGCAGGTGTCGATTCCTTATTTCAGGGAATCCATCTTGAGTAGGAGAAAAAAACCTTCTTTTTACCCCAACATTGCCAAAACAAAACTTTCAATCGTGGAGTTGTCCTTCAATACATTGAATCCCAATTTCACTGGCTTAATCTTCCAAGAAAAGTCCGACAACACTAAATGTGTAAGACGAATGTTTAAGATTGACCCAAAATAGAGGAAACAGACCTCATTTGCCAGGACAAGGCAACGAAAGGATAAATCTATCCAGCCATGAAAGGGGAGACTAGTTTGGCCAAAGGAGATGACACTCATGACCAACAGAGTTGAATATAACAGGGTTAGAGTATAGGAAATAAAAACAAAAAATGCTGGCATTACCCAGCGGGTACCAGGCAGCATCTGTGGAGAGAGAAACTGAGTTAACATTTCGGGTCGATGACCCTTTGTCAGAACTGGAAAAGTTAGAGATGCTACAGGTTTTACGGAAGTGCAGGGGGTGAGGAAAGGTGGGGGGGTGGGGGGGGAAGGCCTGATAGAGTGGAAGTCAGGAGAGACTAAAGGGGTGATAGTACAAAGCAAATGGACACGTTAATGGTACAAGTAAAGAAACAAAAAAATGAAAGCCTAAAAGAGGCGTAAATGGGAATAACAGAATCACAGAAATTTACAGCACGGAAGGAGGCCATTCGGCCCATCGTGTCCGTGCCGGCCGACCAAGAGCCACCCAGCCTAATCCCACTTTCCAGCTCTGTGTCCGTAGCCCTGCAGGTTACGGCACTTCAGGTGCACATCCAAGTACTTTTTAAATGTGGTGAGGGTTTCTGCCTCTACCACCCTTTCAGGCAGTGAGTTCCAGACCCCCACCACCCTCTGGGTGAAAACATTTCCCCTCAAATCCCCTCTAAACATCCCCCCAATTACTTTAAATCTATGCCCCCTGGTTGTTGACCCCTCTGCTAAGAGAAATAGGTCCGTCCTATCCACTCTATCCAGGCCCCTCATAATTTTATACACCTCAATCAGGTCTCCCCTCAGCCTCCTCTGTTCCAAAGAAAACAACCCCAGCCTATCCAATCTTTCCTCATCGCTAAAATTCTCCAGTCCCGGCAACATCCTGGTAAAGCTCCACTGTACCCTCTCCAGTGCAATCACATCTTTCCTGTAATATGGTGACCAGAACTGCACGCAGTACTCCAGCTGTGACCTAACCAGTGTTTTATACAGTTCAAGGATAACCTCCCTGCTCTTGTATTCTATGCCTCAGCTAATAAAGGCAAATATGCCTTCTTAACCACAGCTGCCATCTAGTAAAAATATAGGAGCAGAGGTTATGGTCTGAAATTGTTGAACTCGATGTTGAGACCAGAAGGCTGTAAAAGGCCGAATCGAAAGATGAGGTGCTGTTCCTCGAGATTCATTGGAACACTGTCATCATCATCATCATGGGCGGTCCCTCGTATCGAGGATGACTTGCTTCCACACCAAAAGGGATGAGCTCACAGGTGTTTCAATGAAGGACCTGATATTCCGGATCCCGAACTACATCGCGAAGGGTGGAAGATGCCTGTGGGTGGATTTTTTTAACGTGGGGTGACCGTTGCACACCAGCCACCACACACGGGCTTGACAGAGCTAGGGTCTTGGTCCAGTGGCAAGGGTTAACCAGGACGACTGGAGACCAGCTCTGCTGCACGGACCCAGTGCGCACACATATCGCAGTGTGGGCTGGGCCCGTGTTGCCCCTGGTTAGGAGGCCGAGGACAGAGAGATCAGAGTGGGAGTGGAGCGGGGAATTAAAGGGGCAGGTAACAGTGGAAAAGACCAGTTAAGGAATGGGACATTGCCTAAGCAGGAAAGGGGTACGGAGGTTGAATGATCAGCCATGATCATATTGAATGGTGGTGCAGGCTCGAAGGGCCGAATGGCCTACTCCTGCATCTAATTTCAATGTTTCTATGTTTCTATATAACAATTTATATGTTTGCAATAAAGGTACAAACTGAGTCCTGTTTAACTGAACAAGGTACACCCTTGGCTCTGCTTTATTCAGGCCCAAAGTGCCTGACTCACAAAATGGCTGGCCTTTTATACCAGAGCAGCACCATGTGCGCGCTGCTCAGTGGCCTCCAACAGTGACGCCATCTGGTGGCTACAAACAGCAAATACATACACGACACAATTGGAACAGAATCTCCTCAATCCAAGTGGACGGGATTTCACCCAATATTGTGAGTTCAGAGAGGGGGAACAAGAGTTGAGGAATCACAATGCCTTCACTGAGCTGCCGCACTCGTGGAGCCCATCGTCAAAGAGGACAGTGTGGTTCGGAGTGTGGACCCCGGTTGGCCGACAACCTACCGTCCCCAGGGCCAGGTCAGCAGCTTTAATCAGGTGCCCGGTCCCAAATAAATCCGTGCGTACCCTGCCCAGCAGGCGGTGCTCCCCACATTGCACGGTCACAGTCGGCAGTGGGGACTCAGGCACACTGAGACGGGAGGCCCGGGGGGGGAGGGCCACGAGTGACCTTCGCGAGGCCCCACGGGAAGTCCCAGTTTCCGAACCGCAGCCGAGTACCAACAGCGGGACATAGAAAATAGGAGCAGGAGTAGGCCATTTGGCCCCTCGAGCCTGCTATAAGATTTCTAAATCTCTCCGGGCTTACATTTGACAGTGAGATGATTCTTTCAAAACAATTGGAACAGTTTATTAAAAACACACACACGCACATTATCAACAGTGATCAGTGATCTTAAAAAGACACACACACGCACATTATCAATAGTGATCAGTTATCTTAAAAAGACACACACACGCACATTATCAATAGTGATCAGTGATCTTAAAAAGACATACACACGCACATTATCAACAGTGATCAGTTATCTTAAAAAGACACACACACGCACATTATCAATAGTGATCAGTTATCTTAAAAAGACACACACACGCACATTATCAATAGTGATCGGTGATCTTAAAAAGACACACACACGCACATTATCAATAGTGATCGGTGATCTTAAAAAGACACACACACGCACATTATCAATAGTGATCAGTTATCTTAAAAAGACACACACACGCACATTATCAATAGTGATCAGTGATCTTAAAAAGACACACACACGCACATTATCAATAGTAATCAGTGACCTTAAAAAGACACACACACGCACATTATCAATAGTGATCAGTGATCTTAAAAAGACACACACACGCACATTATCAATAGTGATCAGTGATCTTAAAAAGACACACACACGCACATTATCAACGGTGATCAGTGATCTTAAAAAGACACACACACGCACATTATCAACAGTGATCAGTTATCTTAAAAAGACACACACACGCACATTATCAACGGTGATCAGTGATCTTAAAAAGACACACACACGCACATTATCAATAGTGATCAGTTATCTTAAAAAGACACACACACGCACATTATCAACGGTGATCAGTGATCTTAAAAAGACACACACACGCACATTATCAATAGTGATCAGTGATCTTAAAAAGACACACACACGCACATTATCAACGGTGATCAGTGATCTTAAAAAGACACACACACGCACATTATCAATAGTGATCAGTGATCTTAAAAAGACGTCGACCCAATCTCTCCTCATACGACAGTCCTGCGGTCCCAGAACACAGTCTGGTGAACCTTCGCTGCACTCCCTCTTTGGCAAGTGTATCCTTTCTTAGGTAAGGAGACCAAAACTGCACACAATACTCCAGGTGCGGTCTCACCAGGGCCCTGTATAACTGTAGTAAGACATCCTTGCTCCCTTCACTAGCGGACCCATAAAACTAACTACTGCAGCCCCACTGCAAACAGGATTGGAGCCGACTGCTCCACAACAGCTCTACAACTATTTTAAGTTGTAACTTAAATCAAGTGCCCCCTGATTAAAGGGGCGGGGGCACACTCCAAAAACTTTTCAAGTGCCTCCTTGTTTTCTTTTGTGGCACTAAAACACAAATTATACAAGTGCCCGCTGACTAAAACGGGGGGGTGGGGGGGCACTAAAACTGGCAAATTAAGCAAATCAACACTTGGACATTAAAATCAAATTAAAATTTGGTTGCCGGGGAGTGATGATGCATTCCAGTCCCTCCGGCGCCCACCTCTCGCGGAAGGCCGCGAGCGTACCGGTGGACACCGCGTGCTCCATCTCCAGGGACACCCCGGCTCGGATGTACGCGCGGAAGAGAGGCAGGCAGTCGGGCTGAACGACCCCCTCGACCGCCCGCAGCCTGGACCGGCTGATGGCCCCCCTTGGCCAGGCCCCAGGAGCAGTCCTACGAGGAGGCCCTCGGACCTGCCCGCTTTCCCCCCTCCGCAAAGATCAGGAGCGTGGGACTGAAGTGCAACCAGAAATTGAGGAGCGGCCCCTTCAAATATTGGAAGAGGGGCTGCAACCTCGCACATTCGACATAGACGTGGAACACGGACTCCTCCAGACCGCTGAAATTGCAGGCGGCCTGGGAGTCCGTGAACTGACTTAAGAACTTATTGCACGGGACTGCCCCATGCACCAACCTCCAGGCCAAGTCCCCAATAAATAGAGAGGGGCCTCCCGCGTAGAGTGCACTCCATCAGGGACCCCCGCCTCTTCCAGACGGCAAGATGGTACGTATCCGGACGGCAGACAAGGATGGTAAGGTGGAGAGTGTGCAGGAACTGCTCCCCTTTTATATGCACAGACTGCATTTACCTGAACCCAATTGGACCAAGTGTGGCCAAACTGACCTCATGACATCAAGTGCATCCAACAATCTCACCAATTGGTTTGTTGAATCTCGTGAACATCACGTGACTGACTAAACCACTCAGTGCAAAAGCTCCACAACTATTTTAAGTAAAGCTATAAATCAAGTGCCCCCTCCCCCAACCCCCCCCTCCGCCCTCAGAAGGGGGCACTAGAACCGATAAAAATTAAACTTTGGACATTAAAATCAAATTAGAATTTGGTTGCCGGGGGTGACGATGCACTCCAGTCCCTCCGGCGCCCACCTCTCGCGGAAGGCCGCGAGCGTACCGGTGGACACCGCGTGCTCCATCTCCAGGGACACCCTGGCCCGGATGTAAGCGCGGAAGAGAGGCAGGCAGTCGGGCTGAACGACCCCCTCGACCGCCCGCTGCCTGGACCGGTTGATGGCCCCCTTGGCCAGGCCCAGGAGCAGGCCCACGAGGAGGCCCTCCGATGTCCCAAAGCACTTTACAGCTAATGAAGTACTTTTGGAGTGTAGTCGCTGCTGTAATATGGGAAATGCAGCAGCCAAATTGCGCACAGCAAGCTCCCACAAACAGCAATGTGATAATGACCCAGATAATCTGTTTTAGTGATGTTGATTGAGGGATAAATATTGGCCCCAGGACACCGGGGAGAACTCCCCCTGCTCTTCTTCGAAATAGTGCCGTGGGATTTTTTTATGTCCACCTGAGAGGGCAGACAGGGCCTCGGTTTAACGTTTCATCCGAAAGTCAGCACCTCCGACAGTGCGGCGCTGCACTGGAGTGTCAGCCTAGATCATCATCACAGGCAGTCCCTCGGAATCGAGGAAGACTTGCTTCCACTCAAAAAGTGAGTTCTCAGGTGATTGAACAGTCCAATACGGGAATTACAGTCTCTGTCACAGGTGGGACAGACAGTGGTTGAGGGAAAGGGAGGGTGGGACTGGTTTGTCGCACGCTCCTTCCGCTGCCTGCGCTTGCTTTCTGCACGCTCTCGGCGGCGAGACTCGAGGTGCTCAGCGCCCTCCCGGATGCACTTCCCCCACTTAGGGCGGACTGGTCTTTGGCCCAGGGACTCCCAGGTGTCAGTGGGGATGTTGCACTTTATCAGGGAGGCTTTGAAGGTGTCCTTGAAACGTTTCCTCTGCCCATCTGAGGCTCACTTGCCTTGTATGAGTTCCGAGTAGAGCGCTTGCTTTGGGAGTCTTGTGTCGGGCATGCGGACAATGTGGCCCGCCCAGCGGAGCTGGTCGTGTGTGGGCAGTGCTTCGATGCTGGGGATGTTGGCCTGACGTTGGTGCATCTGTCCTCCCACGGTACTTGCAGGATCTTGAGGAGACATCGCTGGTGGTATAACGCCAGCAATTTGAGCTGTCTACTGCACATGGTCCATGTTTCTGAGCCATACAGGAGGGCGGGTATCACTACAGCCCTGTAGACCATAAGAACATAAAAAATAGGAGCAGGAGTCGGCCATTCGGCCCCTCGAGCCTGCTCCGCCATTCAATACGATCATGGCTGATCCGATCATGGACTCAGCTCCACTTCCCTGCCCGCTCCCCATAACCCCTTATCCCCTTATCGTTCAAGGAACTGTCTATTTCTGCCTTAAATATATTCAATGTCCCAGCCTCCACAGCTCTCTGAGGCGGCGAATTCCACAGATTTACAACCTTCTGAGAGAAGAAATTCCTCCTCAATAAGGCGGGCCCTTATTCTAAGATCATGCCCTCTAGTTCTAGTCTCCCCCACCAGTGGAAACATCCTCTCTGCATCCACCTTGTCAAGCCCCCTCATAATCTTATAGGTTTCGATAAGATCACCTCTCATTCTTCTGAATTCCAATGAGTAGAGGCCCAACCTACTCAATCTTTCCTCATAAGTCAACCCCCTCATCTCTGGAATCAACTGAGTGAACCTTCTCTGAACTGCCTGCAAAGCAAGTATATCCTTTCATAAATATGGAAACCAAAACAGCACGCAGTACTCCAGGTGTGGCCTCACCTATACCCTGTATAAATGTAGCAAGACTTCCCTGCTTTTATACTCCATCCTCTTTGCAATAAAGGCCACATATTGGTTAGGCAGCACTTTGGGACATCCTGAGCCTCTGAATGGTGCTGTCTAAATAAAAGATCTCTGACATGAATGTGGGACCTCCATTTGACAAAACAATTCTACCGAACCAACATACTGGCTCCCAATGGTGATTCGGTTGCTGTACTGAATCGCCAACAGCAGGTGGCGATAGAATCTACACCAACTATAACAAGCACATCTGTGTCCCCCTAGTGGTCAAGCCTGGTCACTGTGGGCACTGGCTGATATCTGCAGTACAACGCCTCCGAAAGTGCTTAAGAATGTGCATTTATATAACGCCTTTACCGTAGTAAAATATCCCAAGGCGCTTCGCAGAAGCGTTATCAAACAAAATTTGTCACGGAGCCTCATAAGGAGATATTAGGGCAAGATCTTGGTCAAAGAGGTAGGTTTTAAGGAACGTCTTGAAGGAGGAAAGAGAGGCGGAGAGGTTTAAGGAGGGAGTTCCAGAGCTTGGGGCCCAGGCAACAGAAGGCACGGCCATCGATGGTGGAGCGATTATAATCAGGGCTGCTCAAGAGGGCAGAATTAGAGGAGCACAGAGATCGAGGGGGTTGTGGTGCTGGAGGAGATTACAGAGATAGGGAGGGGGGCGAGGGCCATGGAGGGATTTGTAAACGAGGATGAGAATTTTGAAATCGAGGCGTTGCTTAACCGGGAGCCAATGTAGGTCAGCGAGCACAGGGGGTGATGGGTGAGCGGGACTTGGTGCGAGTTAGGACACGGGGCAGCGAGCACAGGAGGTGATGGGTGAGCGGGACTTGGTGCGAGTTAGGACACGGGGCAGCGAGCACAGGAGGTGATGGGTGAGCGGGACTCGGTGCGAGTTAGGACACGGGGCAGCGAGCACAGGGGGTGATGGGTGAGTGGGACTCGGTGCGAGTTAGGACACGGGGCCCCGAGCACAGGGGGTGATGGGTGAGCGGGACTCGGTGCGAGTTAGGACATGGGGCAGTGAGCACAGGGGGTGATGGGTGAGCGGGACTCGGTGCGAGTTAGGACACGGGGCAGTGAGCATAGGGAGTGATGGGTGAGCAGGACTCAGTGCGAGTTAGGACACGGGGCAGCGAGCACAGCGGGTGATGGGTGAGCGGGACTCGGTGCGAGTTAGGACACGGGGCAGCGAGCACAGGAGGTGATGGGTGAGCGGGACTTGGTGCGAGTTAGGACACGGGGCAGCGGGCACAGGAGGTGATGGGTGAGCGGGACTGGGTGCGAGTTAGGACACGGGGCAGCGAGCACAGGAGGTGATGGGTGAGCGGGACTCGGTGCGAGTTAGGACACGGGGCAGCGAGCACAGGAGGTGATGGGTGAGTGGGACTCGGTGCGAGTTAGGACATGGGGCAGCGAGTGGTTAGGATCTGGAATGCGTTGCCTGA
This sequence comes from Pristiophorus japonicus, assembly GCF_044704955.1. Classification (NCBI taxonomy): domain Eukaryota; kingdom Metazoa; phylum Chordata; class Chondrichthyes; family Pristiophoridae; genus Pristiophorus; species Pristiophorus japonicus. The sequence goes on along the minus strand of NC_091996.1, from coordinate 87,018,197 downwards.
GAGGGTGATGGAGGCAGACTCAATCGCGGCTTTCAAAAGGGAGTTGGATAAGTACCTGAAGGAAATAAATTAGCAGGGCTCCAGGGAAAGGGCGGGGGGGGGTGGGACTGGCTGAGATGCTCTTACAGAGAGCCGGCACGGGCTCGACGGGCCGAATGGCCTCCTTCCGTGCTGTAACCGTTCTGTGGTTCTGGTTCATGAGACGCTCTTGTGACCGTAGGACCCTGCTTTTGCTGGACCTGACTTGACATCGCAACTCGATACAGGAACAACGTCCCAGATCCGGAATTCCGGAAACCGGAGTTGTCCAAAAAACGGACTTTTGTGAGGCGACCAAGATGGCGACATCGGCCGGGATGGGACGAGGAAAACGGCGGAGCGGCGGGAATCGGCGGGCGGTGAGCAGCGCCAACGGCGAGCTCCGAAATCCGGCAAAAATCCAAACACCGGCACGGACTCGGTCCCGAGCTGGCCGGATTCCAGACGTTGAACCTCTATTGGGGGGGGCAGGGGAACGGGAGATGATTCAAGGACCAGCCTAGCTTTCTCTTGTTCTGTCTGTTGCATCTTCCCTGTAAAGCGGGATGGCAG